>NC_065587.1:95777076-95917214 GCF_024542745.1 Macaca thibetana thibetana
TTTTTTTCTTAAACACCAAGGGATGTTTAATTCTATCAAAAGCTTTCTTTTTTGCATCTATTGAGTTTTGTTTTTAATTATGTTTACGTGGTAAATCAAATGTTTTGATTTGCATATGTTGAAACAACCTTCATTCCGGAAATCTACAGGGTGACGATGAACTTTTGGTTGTGCTGCTAGGTTAAGTTTGCTAGTATTTGGTCGAGAATTTTAGGTATATATTTATCAGGGATATTGGCCTGTAGGTTTTTTTTTTTTTCTTGTGTCTTTCCTACGTTTTGATATCAGGTTGACACTGGCTTCACAAAGTAGTTAAGGAGGAGTCCCTCCTTAACTCAGCGGGCCTCAAGAGGTTGCTAGGATTCCCCCGCCTCACCCCCAGATTCCTGAGAGTTCAGCACAGCCTGTGCCCTGGGTGTCACAGAGACGGATGTCACAGTCCCTCTCTCCGGGAATGGGCGGGCCTGGGTCCTGTCCACAGGGCCCCTCGCGGGCGCTGATGCAGGATGGATCATCGTGCATGAGGTGGGGGCAGCGCTGGACCCCAGAGCCCCTACCTGCCTCCTGGGGAGCCCGGGTGACCCAGGCAGCCCTGGTAAGGCCGCAGGTGTCTGGGCCCTAGAGAGGCCCCCGGGCTCCCACAGGACAGATGCGGACAGTGGGGCCGGGGAGGCCCTGCTACCCTCGGGACTGTCCCTCCAGCCCCAGCTTTCTGTGATTCTCTGGGCCCCCTCTGCAGAGAGGCAGGGGATCCACCCTGGATCCTGAGGTGCCGAGCTTGAGGGACCCCAGAGTTTCAGCCAGGCCGCTTCCTTTGGGGATGGTGAAGCTGAGGTTCAGAGGAGGGCAGGGGCAGGTCCCCGGGGCTCCCCAAACAAAGGAGCCTATCTCGTGGCCGGGGTCACAGGGAGCGCTCCTGCGACCTCTTGGGCCCTAGAGCCAGGGAGGATGAGAGACTAGGGGCCTTTCGTCGACCCCTGGGACTGGGCAGAGGCTCAGCCTGTGCCACAACCCTAAGCTGCGTCTGGCGCGTCTGAGCCGCGGGCCCTTTAAGAGGGGGTGGTGCTTCAACCTGGCGCGAGGGGCGCTGCCAGCGTGCATGTGCCCGCGTGCATGTGCCGCCCCTACAGAAGCCGAGACTACACTTCCTGTGAGGCCTCGGCAGCGGCGGCGGAACTGCGTGGTCAGAGAGAGCTTCAGAGAAGCCGTGGTGGGTTCGGCGTGACGGTGGAGGAGGAGGCGAGTCTCGGTAAGTGTCCGGGGCATGGACCCCACCGGAAACCCTCTGGACCTCCCTGCTCCTCCCCGGTCACTCCTTGCTTTCGGGCCCTGACTTATTCTGGGCATCTGGGCCCAAGTCGTCCGCATGTAGGCAGTTGTGGGGTCCCGGCCTTGTCAGCGTCCGCCCCCCTGCCGCCCCTTGGCCCAGAGCCCTGGCGGTGAAGCGCGGGTCCTGGGTGCCTCCGAGCCCCATGGGCTTCTGAGCTGGGGTCTAGGGTTATTTTTGATGCCTCAAGACCTTTAGCAAGAGACCTCGCTAGGGCAGGGGACACGTGTAGTTTCAATTCTTTGAGGAGTCTCCAGCTATTTAGCTGTTTTCCATGATGTATATCCTGATTTTCAGTTCCACCTACAGTGTATGAGTTCCCCTTTCTCGAAAACCACACTCGCATTCCTATGTTTTTCTTTTCGTTTGCTTTGTTTTCTGAGACACAGTCTTGCTCTGTTGCCCATGCTGGGGTGCAGTGGCGTGATCTCGGCTCACTGCAACCTTCGCCTCCCCGGTTCAAGCAATTCTCCTGGCTCAGCCTCCAGAGTAGCTGGGACTTTGGGCACCAGCCACCACACCCGGCTAATTTTTGTGTTTTTAGTAGAGACGGGGTTTCACGATATCAGTCAGTCTGGTCTCAAGCTCTTGACCTCAGGTGATCCACCCACCTTGGCCTCCCAAAGTGCTGGGATTACAGGCCTGAGCCACCGCTCCCCCCCCCCCCCCGCCCATTTCTTAAAAGTTTTTTTAGGAATATTCAGTAAGTGTGAGATTATCTGGGTGTGGTTTTGAATTACAGTTTTCCAATGCATAGTTAATTTTGAGGACCCTATATCGTATCCGTTGTTCTTTTTCATGAGTGTACAGAATTGTCCAGGTTCTTTGCGAAATATTTGTTTGCGAAATATTTGATTGGATTCTTTTGCTACTTTGTAGTGTTTTTTGTGTACACATCAGATGAAAACTCGTGAATTACAAGATTGCCTGAAATTTTTTCCTAATCTATAGGACGCTTTTTTATTTGGAAAGTAGTTTTCGTTGATGTGCAGAAACTTTTGAGGTTGATATAGTCCCATATGTTTATTTTTGTGTTTCATGTATGTAATTTTGGTCGCCCTTATAAGAAAATATTTATCAGTGACAAAGCATTTAGTTGTTAGTGAGGTTTTTCTTCAAAGGTATTTGTTTGTTTTCCTCTTTGCAAAGGTGAGCAGAGATTCAAGTAACCCAAAATACATGTTCATCCTGTGTTTTAAAAACCTTTTTGTGGTTTATGGTCTTTTGGCCTTCAATTTGGGGGAGGGGGTTTTGATTTTTATACGTCGTGTAAAACAAGGATCCTGTTTCTCGCTTCTGCGTCTGGATATCATTTTTCTCAAAGGTATTCATTGAGCAGACTCTGCCTTCCGCATTGTAGTGTTCTTTATGAAAGTCGGTTGACTATGTCCATATTTGTGTTGATTATGTTTTTGCTCTCCCTGTTTTTTCCAACAGTTCTAGGTATTTTTATTTATGCAAGTACCATATTTCTGCTACATAACTACAACTTGGCCGTATAATTTGATATTGAGGATTGTGGTTCTCACTTTGATTGTATTTCTGAGGGTTCCTTTAGATATTCATTGCCTTTGTGGCTCTTTGTGATTTTTAGCAATATGTATTTATTGCTGTTAACTTTATTTCACAACACAAAGGTCTATAGTTAGGGGTACATTTTCATACATATAGATGGGGTAATGATCAAATCAGGGTACTTGGGAGCTCTATTCCCTCACACAGGTATTATTTTTGTGTGGAGAGAACATTCAAAATTATCCCTTCTTGCTCTTTAGAAAAATATAATATTGTTAACTCCAGTCACAGGGGCTGAGGAGAACATTCAGATGTATTCCTTTAATGTTAAGATAACTTTGTTTCCATAACCAATCCTTCCCCATTCCCCCTCTAGCTCCCAGACTGTGGTAATTAATATTGTGCTTTCTATTTCTTTAAGATAAACATCTTAAGATTTCACGTGAGTGGTATCATGCAGTGTTTGTCTTTCTAGGCCTAGCTCATTACATTTAGCATAATGTTTTCCAGGTTCATCTGCGTTGCTCTAAATGACAGTGTTTCATTGTTTTGATGGCTGAAGAATGTTCCCTAGTGTATGTATATGAGAGTTTCTTGATCTCTGTATCTGTGGATGAACAGGTAGGTTGAATGATACCCAGTAGTGGGACTGCTAGATGGTTTGATGTTTCTTTTTTTTCCTATTTGCAGGACCCCTCAACTGTTTTTTATAGTGTTAATACTAATTTATGTTTCCACAAACAGTTCCCCTTTCTGGAAATTCATACCAGGATTTTTTTTTTTTTTTTTTTTCTCTGAGACAGAGTCTAGCTCTGTCACCCAGGCTGGAGTGGAGTGGCAGAGTTCAGCTCAGTGCAAGCTCCACCTCCCGGGTTCATGCCATTTTCCTGCCTCAGCCTCCCGAGTAGCTGGGACTACAGGCAGCCGCTACCACGCCTGGCTAATTTTTTGTATTTTTAGTAAAGATGGGGTTTCACTGTATTAGCCAGGATGGTCTTGATCTCCTGCCCACGTGATCCACCCGCCTCGGCCTCCCAAAGTGCTGGGATTACAGGCATGAGCCTCTGTGCCCAGCCTAGTAATTGTCTTTTTAAATACTTTAATCTTTTTGTAATGTTCATTCTAGTTGGAGTGAGATAAATTCTGAGTGTGGTTTTGATCTACATTTTTCCCACGAGTAGTAATGTTAACACCATTTTTGCAAACATTGGTTCAGTTTCCTGTCTTCTTTGCAGAAATATCTACTCAGGTTATTTGCCCAATTTTGATCTGGTTATTTTTCTGTTGTTTTGGTTTTTTTTGCCAGCTGGCAGTGTTACTAGCTTGTACATTTTCAAAAACAACCCCTTATCCACTGTATGTTTGCCCAAACTTTTCTTATAATTTTCAGTATGCTTTTTCATTTTGTTCATTGTTTTCTTTGTTGGGCACAAACTCTTCAGTTTGACATGGTCCCACACGTGTAGAATTTCTTGATTAGCTGCGCTGTTGGTTACTAATCAGGAAAAAACAAAATTGCTACCAAAGCAGTCCATTGTCAATGATTTTTTTCCTTGTATTTTTGTTACTTTTTGCAAACTATGAGCATACATTCAAGTTACCCTACATATACACACACCAGAGGTTGTCTTTATAGGAGCTTTATGGTTGCAAGTTTGGTGTATAATCTTTAATCCTTTTGAGTTGATTATTGTGTATCTAGTACCATAAGAGTCCTGTATTGCACATGGATATCTAGTTTTGGAAACCTTCCCCATTGTGTCATTTTGGTGGTGTTTTGAAAAATGTGTTCACTCTGTAGAATTTTGTGTTGATTCTTGAGCATCCTCATTTTTCTCACTGGTCTGTGTTTCTCTGTGTATGCCAGTAACATATGGGTTGGTTAACCAGGGATTTTCTAATAATTAGAACTCAGAGAATGTGATGCATCCCATATGGTTTGTATTTCTCAGGATAGCTTTGGAAATTCAGCATGTTTCACATTTTCACATACATTGTGGCATTATTTCTATTTCTTAAAACACTATTTGCCATATACTAAATGTATGTGATCAAAGGGTACAAGGAAAATTTTGATACATGTATATGTTGAGTAATGATAAAATCGGGTTATTTAGCATCTCTTCACCTCATATAGTTTTTATTTTTTGAGTGGTAACAACATTCAGAATCTTTCCTTCTAGCTACTTTGAAACATATGATACATTTGTGTTAAGGCTAATCACCCTGCTATGGAATAGAAGACCAGATTTGATCACTCTCATCTGAGAGTGACTTTGTACCCATCACTGATTCCTTCCCAGACCGCCTCTACCTCCCCTGCAGACTCTGGTGACCCCTATTGAACTTTTTACTTCTAGGACGTAAAGTTCTTTTCAGTCTACATCCCTGAGATAACATGGCATCAGTCTTTCTCGACCAGGCTCATTCATTGGACTTGATGTTCTCCAGGTTTCTTCATGTGGCTGCAGATGGCAGGATTTTCCAAAGCTTTGTGGCTGAAACATATTCTGTGGTGTATCTATACAGCAGTTTCCTCATCCCTGCAGCTGCGTATGCACAGGTAGGTTGGTTCTGTACCCTTGCCACAGTTACAAGTGCTTTAGTACTCCTGGGAAGGCAGATAGCTCTCTTCAACCTAGGATTTCAACTGCTTTAAATGTGGAACCACTGGTGGGGTTGCTAGCTGACATGGTAGTTGTACTGTGAATTTGTTCAGGAATCTCTAGCTGTTTTTCAGAGTGTGTATACTAATTTACATCCCCACCAATAGTGTTTAAGAGGTTACCCTTGTGTAAGTCTATACTGGATGTCACTTTCAAAAAATCTGTGTTTTGTTTGTTTTGGGTAGTATTCATTCTGAGTGGAATGAGGCGGAATCATAGTGTGGTTTTCATGGACTTTTTTGTGAGGATTAGTGATGTCAATAAAGTTATTTGAGAAATCCCCACATTGCTGTCCATGGTGTCCAAACTAGTTTTCATTTCCACCAACAGCTGACCAGCATCCCTTTCCTCCTGTGCCTCACTGGCATTCATTCTTGTGGACTGTGTCACAATCGTCATTCTGAACAGTGTGAAATACTATCTCGTGGGTCTTTTGCTTTACATTTCTCTGATGATTACTGAGGTAGAGAAATATTGTCCTGTCTGTTGGTTGCTGTAAACCTTTTTTGAGATGCTTGTTTTCATGCCCCTTGCCCTTTCTTCATTGAGTTTTTGTTTTGCTGATTGATTTGCTTAAGGCCTTTGAGGTAGATCCTGGATATTAGACTTCATCAGATGCATACGTGGAAACATTTTCTCTCACTGTGTAGGCTGTCCGTTTACTCTGTTGGTAATTTCTACTGCTGTGCAGCAGCTGTTTTGTACATTAGGCCCCACTTATCAATAATTGTTTTAGTTGCACTTGCTTTTTACACATTTTGTAGAAGAACACCAAAAGACACAACGAAGAAGGGGGAATCTGCTTAATAAAGTGTTTTAAAAATTGGATATCCCTATATAAAATAATAAAATAGAACCCCTATTGTGTAAAAGGCACAAGAACCAACTCAAAATGAATTAGAGACTAATACACAAAGCAGGGACATAGGCATATCCGTGCTGTGCCAAATCCTCTGTCAAGAAGGGTATTTCCTAGGTTCTCTTGCAGGCTTTTCATAGTTTGCGGTCTTGCATTACATCTTTCATTCATCTTGAGTTAGTTTCGGTACACAGTGAGACACAGGGGCCCACTGCCTTTCTTCTGCAACTGGCTAGCCATTCATCCCAGCACCCTCTATTGAGAGGAGGGAATCCTTTCTCCAAAGCTTATTTTTGTGGATTTTGTTGAAGATCAGATGGTGTTAGGGGTGCGGGTTTACGTCTGGGTTCTCTAATCTGTTCCACTGCTCTGTGTGGAACAGGGTCCCTAACTTTTCAATGGAATGTAAAATCAGGAAGTGTGACACAACCGGTGTAGTTTGTATTTCTCAGCGTTGCTTTGGAAATTCAGGGTGTTTTGTGGTCCACATGAACTTTAGCATTGTGTGTTTACATATTTTTTAAAAGGTTGTCCATACAGTAATGGCATACAATGGGGGAAGTTAGAGCGGGGCATTTTGGTTAATGCAGATACAGAGAAATGTTAAAATCAGGATATTTAGGATCTCTGTTATCACCAACAGTTGTTAATTTCTTTGTGATGGAAACATTTGGAATCTTGCATTTACAAGAGTCTCTATTATCACAAACAGTTGTTAATTTCTTTATGGTGAAAATATGTGAAATCTTTTCCAGATTTTGTGAAAAAGGTGTGATGTTGTGTTAATTTACTGTAGTCACTGTACTGTGGAACAGAGAGGAACAATTCATGCCTCTCATCTAAGTGTAACTTTGTACGTATTTCTGATCCCTGCCCATGCCCCCTCTTCCCTCCAACCTCTGGTAACCAGTATTGTGCTCTCTAGATTTATGCAGTGAAGCCTCTTATTTTGGATTCTACATGAGTGAGATGTGGCAGTGTTTTTGTTTCTTGCCTGGTTTAGGTCATTTACCATAATGTCCTCCAGATTCAACAGTATGGCTCCAAATGATGACATTTCATTCTGTTTTTCTGGCTGAAGACTATTCTATTTTTGTACATCCATCGCAGTTACTTTATCCCTTCATCTGTGGCTGGACAGGTAAGTTTATTCTTTATCTTGGCAGTTGTCAGTAGTGGTGCAGTCCACATAGGATGGCAAATATCTCTTGCATGGACTGATTTCCTTTGCCCTGAAAGTATACTTAATGGTAGAATTGTTAGATGAAGTGGTAGTTGTAGGTTTAATTTTGGGAGGAACCTCCCACTGGTTTGTGTAGTTTGTATACTAATTAACGTTGTTACCAAATGAGTTGCTCTCTGGAAATTTACACCCACATTTGTGTCTGTTTTAATGTATATTATAACTTTGATAACATCCATTTGAATTACAGTAAGATGATGTATGTGTTGTTTTGATTTACATCTTTCTCATGATTTGTGATGCTATCCAAGTTCTTAAAACTTGTTTTCAATGTTATGTCTTCTTTGCAGAAATGTCTATTCAGGTTCTTTTGACCCATTTTGTTTGGTTATTAGTTTCTCATTTGTGTTTTTGCTAGTAAGTAGTGTTAGTGGCTTAGACATTTTGAAGACAACATTTTATCAGATGTATGTTTGCCGAAACCTTTCTCGTAAACTTGAGGATGATTTTTTTATTTTTTTCATGGTTTTTTTTTTTTTTTTTTTTCTGCTTGGGCACAAACTCTAGAGTGTGATGCATTCCCACGTGTGTCTGTTTTCTTGGTTCCCTGTGACATAGGTGACTGATCAAGAAAAACAAAATCATGTCCGAACTAATCCATCACCCATGAGTTTTCCCCCTGTATTCTTTGTTTGGTTTTGGCACACTGTGAACACAGATCCACATTGACCTAAATATACCCACACTGTATGTCTTCTCTTTGTGGGAGCTTGATGGTTTCAAGTTTTGTGTGTTAGTCTCTAATTCATTTTGAGTTGATTGTTGTGCCTTTTACACAATAGGGGTTCTATTTTATTATTTTATATGGGGACATCCAATTTTTAAAACAATTTATTAAACAGATTCCCCCTTCTTCATTGTGTCTTTTGGTGTTCTTTTACAAAATGTGTACACTACCAAGGAGTTTGGGTTTGTGATTAAGCTCCCTCATTCTGTCTGTTGGCCTGGGTGTCTTGGTTAATGCCAGTCATCTGTTGTTTAGATAACTAGCTTTTCAATATAATTTCAAATGGAGGACAGTGATGCATCCCACATACTTTCTATTTCCAGAAATGCTTTTGAAGTTTAGGGCATTTTATGGTTCCATGTGAATTTTAGCATTGTTGGCATCCTTTTTTCTTTTTTTTTAAATAAAAGAAATTGCCCTAAAGTATATGTACATAAGTAGAGGATGCAGGGGCCATTTTGATATAGTTACTCCTAGCATATTGATGAAATCACAATATTTTGCATCTGTGAAGTCCTCTGGGTATTATTTGTCTGTGGAGAGGATATTCAGAATCCTTTCCAGCTATTTGGAAAATTCACTACAATATTAACCCTAGTCTTTTTTATTTTTATTTTTATATTAACCCTGTAGAAGAGAAGGGTAGGATTGAGTTCAGTTTTCTAAGTGTAACTTGGTAACCATTACCAATTCCTACCCAGGCCCCTCTTCTCCCCAGCCTCTGGTAACCACTGTTGAACTTTCTACTTCTATGAGATCAAGTGTTTTAGATTCCACATAGGTGAGATTATGCAGTATATGCCTTTCTCTGCCTGGCTCATTTCATTTAACATAATATCCCTCAGGTTTTTCCACATGGCTGCAAATGACTAGATGTCACCCATTTCTATGGTTGAAGAATACTCCGTTCTGGATGCATATTGCAGTTTCCTCATCCCTTCATCAGTGAATGAACGGGTAGGCACATTTCCTATCTTTGCTATTGTGAGTACTACAGTACACAGGGCAAGGGAGGTATCTCTTCCACATAGGAATTTCATTGACTGTAAATGTACAGCCGGTGGTGGGAAGGCTAGATGAAATGGAGTTTTTACTTTGTTTGAGGAACTTCTAGCTATTTTTCCTAGAGTGTGTCCAAATTGATATTCCCACCAAGAGTGTAGGAGAAGAATTTCCCCTTCTGCAAGTCTATACCAGTTGTTTCCTTTTCAAACTTGTATTTTTGTTTTCAGTAACATTCATTCTATGTGTATGGAAGTGGTATCTCACTGTGGTTTCCCTTCACATTCTCGTGAGGATTAGAGCTGTTAGGAAACTTTTTCTTTTACCTATGAGTGAATTGCTCATCTACTTTTCAGACATGTCTGTTCAGGTCCTTGGCCCAGACTTAGCTTGGGTATTTGTTTTTGTTTCTGTTTTTGTTTTCTCCCACATCATAGTGTTAGTTTCTTGCACATATTTTGTAAGAACCCCTTTCAAAGACAGGATTTTCCATAGTTTTCTTTCAGTCTTTGAGGTGCCTTCTCTTCTGGTTCATTGTTTTCTTTTCCCTACATAAGATCCAATGTTTTCCGTAGTCCCACATGTTTATATATTAGTGGTGGCTTTTGTATACAATTAAAAACAGTGAAAAAGTTTGCAAGCCATGGCATTGTCTATGGGTTTTTTCCTTCTAATTTTTCTTTTCTTTTTCTTTTTATATTTTACATTTTGCAAATTGTGTGCCTAGATTAGTCTTCTAAAATATATGCTCACCCTATGTTTCCTAAGGGAAGTAAGTGGTTTCAAAACTGAGTTTAAGTCTTCAGTGTAATTTACATGGATTCTGTCCTATTTCACTGTTTTTCATGTGGTTATCCAGTTTCCTGAAAATCGTTTATTGAGCCGACTTTTCTTTTCCCATTGTGTCATTTTGTTCGTTTGAAAACTGTGTTCACTGTGTATATACATTTGGGTGGCACAGGGGACTCCGTCATTCTGTCCGTTGGGCAGGCTCTTTTTATGCCAGTAGCAGATTGTTTGGATCAATATAGGTTTTAGTTGTTTCATCTTTTTGCCCACTTAGTACATTTAGTTTCTTGTGTATGTTAGATAATGGTTCCTTTGAGATACATAATTTTCTATAATTTTATCCCAATCTTTAGGATGCCTTTCCTTTTGGTTCATTGTTTTCTTCTTGTTTAGAAATTTTAAAGTTGTCCTTTATCTATCATACTTATATTTGCTTTTGTTGCCAGTGATTTCTGTGTCCCATTGGGAAATAAAAAGAGATGGTGAAGCCATTGTATTGTGTATGTGTATATTGTCCCTAATTTTTTCTTTTTGCAACTGGTGTGCACAGATTCAAGTTTCCCCAAAATAGACACTCACTCTGTGTTTTTTTCCTGGGAGCTTTTTGAGTTTCAAGATTAGACTTAAGTGTTCAGTTTATTATGTGATATTTGTGTATTGTGCAACATAAGGTTCTTCAGTCCTTTGCACGTGAATATCCAGGTTTCTCAACCTGGGTGCCTTTGGTGTGTTTCTGAAAAATGTGTTTACTCTATATAATTTTGATCTGATGATCTGCCTCCTTCATTTGGTCCATTTGGTTATCTTTCTGTGTTTATGCTACTAATGGATGGAGAGGGACAATGTAAGTTTTATTTTGTTTTCCTGTGTGTGTGTTTTTCTTTTTCTTTTTTTTTTTTTTGTTTTTGATCTTTCAACTTTGATTTTCTAAAAGCATACCTACTTTTACTGTGATTAACAATATTATGAACATAGTACCAGTAAGGTGGTTCATCGGTTTAGAATCTCTATCTCAATAGGGGTAAATTTTAGTGAAATAATAGAGAGAACAAAGACATTTATCAAAAGAGAACTCTCATAAACAAATAAGTTCCAGTATAAAAAAGTTTAGTAGGCCAGGCGTGGGGGCTCACATGTGTAATCCCAGCACTTTGGGAGGCCAAGGCGGGCAGATCACCTGAGGTCAGGAGTTTGAGACCAGCCTGGTCAACATGGTGAAACCCCTCTCTACTAAAAATACAAAAATTAGCTGGATGTGGTGGTGCACAGCTGTCATGCCAGCTACTCAGGAGACTGAGGCAGGAGAATAGCTTCAACCTGGGAGGCAGAGGTTGCAATGAGCCATGATCACGCCATTGCACTCCAGCCTGGGGGACAGAGTGAGATTCCATCTAAAAAACATAACAAAACAAAAAACAAACAGAACAAAAGAAAACAAGACAAAAAAATTTAGTAAACAAATGTCACTTAAACTGTGTAAGAGTTATAAAGCGGTTAAACATCCCCCCCAAAATTTTGGAGGGCCACATAAGATCATCAACTGGACTGAGACCCACAGAATACTACAGACAAATAGGACATGTGGGTATAAAAGTAAAAGTTATAAAATATTAGAAGCCATTGTATCAACACATTAGTATATCATGACCAGATATCCTTTATGGCAGGAGTGCAAGTGAGATTCAGCATTTGCAAATCCCGTAATACTATTAAGCACATTCACAGAGTTAATGAGAATGCCATGTGTTCATGATCATGTATGTGAAAAGACACTGTCAGGATTCTACAGCATGGTATATTTTTAAAATTTCACAAAATTAGAATTGCTGTAAAAATGTATAAAATATGAAATGGATTTGTACAGATAAAATATAATGAAACCACAATTTTAGAAAAGTATGTATAACAGTATGAAGAGGTCAGTGATTCTTTAATCAATTGATAAACTGAGGTTGACTTCAATGTAGCTACTATCTGTGCATGGAGATAAAATTGATTGCAAAGAAGAATAAACAAAAATATCCATAAAAGTCTGAATATCAAAAATAACTTTTCATGTATTTTAAATACTTGGAAATCAAAAGTGTGATGTTGATTCATTACTAGACTGAGAGAAAAATGAAGCACAGAATTTAGAGAATAGAATGAAACGTATATGGAAATGTTCTGTACAATAAAAGCAGCAGTGGTAACAGAGGAGATGTAGGCTCTGAGTGTCTCACTGGAGACTGAAGCCCACAGATATGCAGCAAAGCCTTTGTCTCCCTGTTGGTTTTGCCTCCTGCTGGTCATGTGCTTTCACACATGGAGAGAGGACATTTAACCTTTGAGCCAGGGCGTCATTTGTTGTTGTCTGGTGGGTGAGCCTTTTGCTGGCATACTCCATATTGTTATATGTTCTTGGGACCCACAGGATTAGTCTTGGTCATCTAAGATGTTACATCTTATCATCTTAAGATATTACTGACTTTATCACCTTCAACTGACTCCTATTTATTCTTTGAAATAACCAGGCCCACACGTTGTTTCAGTAATTCTTTCAGTTGGTGATTTGCCTGGTGCAGCACTATGTGAGACACCTCCTCTCAAATGACCCACAAGTGATAAGAGGCTGTGAACAAACAGTTCACAGGAGGGACCAACCACGTGCAGACATGGAGTGGGTCATTTCAAGGTGAGGTGGTCAACCTGTACCCTAAACTGGCACAGGCCAGAGAAGCCACAATCCTTTAGGGAGAAAAATTGCAAAGTATAAATATCCTTTGTTAAGAGAAATAGAGACCATCTTCAGAGGTTGTAATAGTATTAAAATGTGTTCTCATTGTTCAGCTCCCACTTATGAGTGAGAACATGCAGTGTTTGGCTTTCTGTTTCTGTGTTAGTTTGCTGAGAATGATGGCTTCCAGCTTCATCCATGTCCCTGCAGAGGACTTGATCTTATACATTTTTATGGCTGCATAGTATTCCATAGTAGGATATCTAGCACATTTTCTTTTTCTACTCTATCATTGATGCGTATATGGGTTGGTTTCATGTCTTTTCTATTGTGAATAGTGCTGCAGTAAACATCCGTGGAGCAGATAGTGCTGAAAGCAAGAGGAACCTCTGAGCATGATGAGCCTCAAAACATGATGGGGTTCAGGCAAGATGGAGCTCTGAGCAATATGAAGCTCAGAGCAGATGTTGCTCAGAGTAAGATGGAGCTCCAAGCGTATGGTCTCAGAGCAAGATGGAGCTCAAAGCAGATGGTGCTCAGAGCAAGATGGAGCTCAGAGTGACTGGAGCTCCAGGCAAGAAGAAGGTTTGAGCAGATGGTGCTCAGAGCAAGATGGAGCTTGGGGTAATGGGAGCTCTGAGCAAGAAGGATCTTAGAGCAAATGGAACTCCGAGCAAATGGGGCTTAGAGCAGATGGTGCTCAGAGCAAGATGGAGTTCAGAGTGATTAGAACTTTGAGCAAGATGAAGCTCAGAGCAGATGGAGCTCTGAGCAGATTGTGCCATAGCAAGATGGAGCTCACAGTAGATGGAGCTCTGAGCAAGCTGGACCTCAGAGAAGATGGAGCTCTGAGCAAGCTGGAGCTCAGAGTAGATGGAGCTCTGAGCAAGCTGGAGCTCACAGTAGATGGTGCTCAGAGTAAAATGGAGCTCCGAGCATTTGGTGCTCAGAGCAAGATGGATTTCAGAGTGATTAGAGCTCCAAGCAAGATGGAACTCAGAGAACATTGAGCTTGGAGCGGATAGAGCTCTGAATAAAAAGGAACTCCAAGCAAGATGTAACTTGGAGCAGATGTTGCTCGGTGGAAGGTGGAGCTCAGAGCAGATGGTGCTCGGTGCTCAGAGCAACATGGAGCTCAGAGTGATTGGAAGTTAAAAACATTGCTCTGTAGGATTGGAGCTCTGAGCAGATGATGCTCAGAAGCAAGATCGACCTCGGAATAAATGGAGCTTTGAGCACAATGGGGCTTGGAGCAGATGCAGCTCCGAGCGAGATGTAGCTCAGAAGACATGTTCCTCACAGTAAGATGGAGTTTGAGCAGATGGTGCTTAGAGCAGAATGAAGTTGAAAGCAATTGGAGTACTCAGCAAGATGGGGCTCAGAGCAGATGGCTCTCTGAGCAAGATGGAGCTTGGAGCAGATGAAGTTCTGAGCAAGAAGGAGCTCTAAGCGAGATGGAACTTGGAGCAAATGTTGCTTCGTTTCAGATGGACTCAGAGCAGATAGTGCTCAGAGCCAGATGGAGCTGAGAGAACATGCTGCTCACAGTACGATGGAGCTTCGAGCAGATGGGGCTCAGAGCACAATGGAGCTGGAAGTGACTGGAGATCTCAGCAAGATGGAGCTCTGCGCAGAGGATGCTCAGAGCAAGGAGTTTGGAGTGATTGGAGCTCTGAGAAAGATGGAGCTCTGAGCAGATAGTGCTCAGAGCAAAATGGAACTCAGAGTGATAGCGCTGAGTTAGTGTAGTAAGAATTAGGAAGTGTATATGTAAAGCAATGAGCTTTACAGTCAGTGTGCTTTTTATTACCTTTATCACCATTAGAAACAAGTAAGTTTCCCCTAAGTGCTATTCCTATATTTAATGTAGTTACCAGTACCTGAACTATGGAAATTTTTGATTCATTTTTCTCTTCATCTTTCTAAGAAGTGTGATAATGGCAAAGCTTTTTTTTTTTCTTTTGAAAACACAATTCTGAAATCAAATAATACAGTTGACAACTTTGAAACGTAAAGAAAACCACTAGAGTGTAACATATATAATGTTCCTCCTGCCTCTCACCACATTATGTTCAAGGAAGATGATTCCAATCACAGGAATAATTCCTCTTGTTAAGTGTATTTCCTGGGATCTTTTCCAATTTTACACTTTAAGATTTTTGATGTAATTAAATCTATTGCAACCTGATTGCTTTCTATTTCTCCTATTTTATAGTTAGTCAATGCTTAGCCATTTTATCTTCTTCTTTTTTTTTTAAACTCTTTAATCTTCCTGTAATTTACTTTGGCTTGTATCAGAAGATGAGGTTGTAAATTGCAGTCCACCCTAGTGAGTTTCCCAAATGCCATTTATTGCTTGCAATTCATTTTACAGCCAGTGATTAACAGTTGAATTAATACTGTTCCAACAGATTGTACCTCTTATCTTTTTTACCTCTGTTCTAGTGCCCAGCCAATAGAAGGTAGCCAATATTTACTGAAAGTACATGAGGATGGTTTTAATATGTTTGCTTTGTTTTTGAATCTCCCCAGCACCTAGAAGTGTAGCACACAGTGGGGTCTTTAATCTTCTGATGAATTAATGAGCTGAAAGATCTGACACTAGGGGACTGCAGTTTTGCTTTTTCTCTGCAACCAGAATGACCTTTTAAAAATTATTATCATGTCACTTTCTAGCTTATCATCCTTTAATGGCCTCCCATTTTGTTGAGACTGAACCCAAATTCCTTACTAGACCTCTGACCTCGTCTTTGACAGTCTCTGATCTCGTCACCCTGGTCCCTCTCCCTCATGGTGCTGAAGCTGTTATTGGAAAGGGGTCCTCATCCCGACCCCAAGAGAGGGTTCTCGGATCTCACACAGGAAAGAATTCAGGGCAAGTCCATAGACTAAAGTGAAAGCAAGTTTATTAGGAAAGTAAAGGAATGAAGAATGGGTACTCCATAGAGCAGCCCCGATGGGTGCTGGTTGCCCAATTTTATGGTTATTTCTTGATTATATGTTACACTAGGGTTGACATTTGTAAACTGCCATGGCACTGGTGGGAGTGTAGTAGTGAGGACAACCAGAGGTCACTCTCATCGCCGTCTTGGTTTCAGTGGGTTTTGGGCAGCTTCTTTACTACAACCTATTTTATTAGTAAAGTATTTATAACCTGTATCGTGTACCGACCTCCTGTCTCATCCTGTGACTAAGAATACCTAAACCATCTGGGAATGCAGCCCAGGAGGTCTCAGCCTCATTTTACCCAGCGCCCATTCAAGATGGAGTTGCTCTGGTTCAAATGACTGACAATGCCACATTGACCTTTTTTTTTTCCTGTTCCCAGAACATTCTAAGCTCTTTGCTTGTTTTGGCCCAGGCCTTTGCACTGGCAGTTTCCACTGCCAGGAATACTGTCCTGTGACTTGTTACTATCACCTGTGTCCAAGCTGAAACATGACCTCCTTGAATTCTCTTCCTGACCACCCTGTCTAACCCTGACCCCTATCTTACCCCATCTGGCTGGTTACTCTCTGTCACATTTCCCTGTTTTATTGTCTAATCAGCACTCATTGATATTTGACTTTATAAGTCCATTTACTCATTTGTTGTCTGTCTTCTCCACTAGAACATAAGCTCCCTGAGGGCAGGGATTTTGTCTGCTCTGGATGATGTCTGTCTCCCTCTCGAAGGCCAACACATCTTCTTGTGCTATTAGAGCAGAGATGGGCAGCCTTTACAAGATCTATGAGATCCACCTGATCTGACTCAGTCCCAATTCCCCATAATTGTATCCATTTTTATCTCCTATGCCCCATACTCTCCCCATTTGTGCTCCCACTAAAAGAATATTTAAGTGCTTTCCAGAAGCTGGAGGGGATGGGGTGAGGGAGGATGCTGTGGGAGAAGAAAGACACTGTGAACCAGACCAAGGCCACAGAGCAAGGGCCTCATATGTATATTAAGAATTTGGTTTCAAGAGCAATGAGAAGACAAATTTGCATGGTGAAAATAGAGTCCTGCTTGTAGAGAATAAAGGTGTGGGAGGATTGGGAGGAGACACAGGGAGAAAATCTGGAGGCTCTTCTGGAAATGGAGATGAGAGATGCAGGGTACCTGAACTTGGTCAGTAACAGTACAGATGGAGGAAAGTATGTGGATTCAAGAGACATTCAGAAGGCCACAGTTGTAGAGAAAAATGTTTGTTTGTTTTTGAGATAGTCTCTCACTCTGTTGCCCAGGCTGGGGTGCAGTGGTGCGATCTCGACTCACTGCAACCTCCGTCTCTTGGGTTCAAGCGATTCTCATACCTCAGCCTTTGGAGTAATTGGGACTACAAGCATCTGCCACCACACCGGGCTAATTTTTTGTATTTTAGTGGAGACAAGGTTTCACCATGTTGCTCAGGGTTGTCTTGAACTCGAGCTCAGATAGCCCACCCAACTCAGCTTTCCAAAGTGCTAGGATTACAGGTATGAGCCACCATACCTGGACAAGAAAAATATTTTTTGATATTTTGATATCTCCAACAGTTCCTTCAAAGAGAAGCAAGAACTGATTTCACTCTTTTTTTTTTTTTTTTTTTTTTTTTTTTTTTTTTTGAGACAGTCTTGCTCTGTCACCCAGGCTGGAGTGCAGTGGCCGGATGAGCTGAGTTCACTCTTATTTTTCATTTGCAAAATACTTATTGAGGATCGACTATGCACCAGGCAGTGGATTATCAATGGTGAGGAAAGAAAAGTCTCTTAGGACATTCTATCTAGTGTAGTAGAGACACACTAATGAAACAACCAGAAAGATAAATATAAATGGAAAATCTGAATAAGTTACAAGGAAAAATGCTAAGTGTTATGAGAATTTATGACAGCGAGTCCTCATCTAGCCTGGTGAAGAGTCAAGGAAGTCCTTCCTTGGGTCATTCTGAAGGATGCATTTGAGTTAGCCAGATGAGGAAGAGAGGGTAGGAATCGGAGTGAGGGAGGCCTGCCGGAAAGAGGGAAGAGCATGAACAAAGGCCTGAGCTGGAGGAATATTGGCCATTTGGATAAACTGAAGACCAGCATGGCTAAGGAAAGAAAAGAGAAGAATGGCAATGAGCTTAGAGAGGTTGCAGGAAACAATCAGCATGATCAAAGTTTTATAGGTCATGTAAATGATCTTGGTCTTTTTATTATTATTATTATTATACTTTATGTTCTAGGGTACGTGTGCACAACATACAGGTTTGTTACATATGTATACATGAGCCATGTTGGTGTGCTGCACCCATTAACTCGTCATTTACATTAGGTATATCTCCTAATGCTATCCCTCCCCTCTTCCCCCTCCCCACAAAAGGCCCCGGTGTGTGATGTTCCCCTTCCTGTGTCCAAGTGTTCTCATTGTTCAATTCCCACCTATGAGTAAGAACATGCGGTGTTTGGTTTTCTGTTCTTGTGATATTTTGCTGAGAATGATGGTTTCCAGTTGCATCCATGTCCCTACAAAGGACATGAGCTCATCCTTTTTTATGGTTGCATAGTATTCCATGGTGTATATGTGCCACATTTTCTTAATCCAGTCTGTCATTGATGGATATTTGGGTTGGTTCCAAGTCTTTGCTATTGTGAATCGTGCCGCAATAAACATACGTGTACATGTGTCTTTATAGCAGCATGATTTATAATCCTTTGAGTATGTACACAGTAATGGGATTACTGGGTCAAATGGTATTTCTACTTCTTCATCCTTGAGGAATCACCACACTGTCTTCCACAATGGTTGAACTTGTTTACAGTCCCACTAACAGTGTAAAAGTGTTCCTATTTCTCCACATCCTCTCCAGCACCTGTCGTTTCCTGACTTTTTAACGACCACCATTCTAACTGGTGTGAGATGCTATCTCATTGTGGTTTTGATTTGCATTTCTCTGATGGATAGTGATGATGAGCATTTTTTCATGTGTCTGTTGGGTGTATAAATGTCTTCTTTTGAGAAACGTCTGTTCATATCCTTTGCCCACTTTTTGATGGGATTGTTTGTTTTTTTCTTGTAAATTTGTTTAAGTTCTTTGTAGGTTCTCGGTAGTAGCCCTTCGTCAGATGAGTAGATTGCAGAAAATGTCTCCCATTCTGTAGGTTGCCTGTTCACTCTGATGGTAGTTTCTTTTGCTGTGCAGAAGCTCTTTAGTTTAATTAGATCCCATTTGTCAATGTTGGCTTTTGTTGCCATTGCTTTTGGTGTTTTAGATATGAAGTCCTTGCCCATGCCTATGTCCTGAATTGTATTCCCTAGGTTTTCTCCTAGGGTTTATATGGTTTTCGGTCTAACATTTTAGTCTCTAATCCATCTTGAATTAATTTTTGTACAAGGTGTAAGGAAGGGATCCAGTTTCAGCTTTCTACTTATGGCTAGCCACTTTTCCCAGCACCATTTATTTAATTGGGAATCCTTTCCCCATTTCTTGTTTTTGTCAGGTTTTTCAAAGCTCGGATGGTGGTGGATGAGTGATATGATTTCTGAGGGCTCTGTTCTGTTCCGTTGGTCTGTATCTTTGTTTTGGTAGCAGTACTATGCTGTTTTGGTTACTGTAGCCTTGTAGTATAGTTTGAAGTCAGGTAGCATGATGCCTCCAGCTTTGTTCTTTTGACTTAGGATTGTGTTGGTGATGTGGGCTCTTTTTTGGTGCCATATGAACTTTAGTTTTTTCCAATTCTGTGAAGAAAGTCATTGGTAGCTTGATGGGGATGGCATTGAATCTATAAATTACCTTGGGCAGTATGGCCATTTTCACGATATTGATTCTTCCTATCCATGAGCATGGAATGTTCTTTGATTTGCTTGTGTCCTCTTTTATTTCATTGAGCATGGTTTGTAGTTCTCCTTGAAGAGGTCCTTCACATCCCTTGTACGTTGGATTCCTAGGTATTTTATTCTCTTGGAAGCAATTGTGAATGGGAGTTCATTCATGATTTGGCTCTCTGTTTGTCTGTTATTGGTGTATAAGAATGCTTGTGATTTTTGTACATTGATTTTGTATCCTGAGACTTTGCTGAAGTTGCTTATCAGCTTAAGGAGATTTGGGGCTGAGATGATGGGATTTTCTAAATATACAATCATGTCATCTCCAAAGAGAGACAATTTGACTTCCTCTCTTCCTATTCGAATATGCTTTATTTCTTTCTCTTGCCTGATTTCCCTAGCCAGAACTTCCAATACTATGTTAAATAGAAATAGTGAGAGAGGTCATCCTTGTCTTGTACCAGTTTTCAAAGGGAATGCTTCCAGTTTTTGCCCATTCAGTATGATATTGGCTGTGGGTTTGTCATAAATAGCTCTTACTATTTTGAGATATGTTCCAGCAATACCGAATTTGCTGAGAGTTTTTAGCGTGAAGAGGTGTCAGATTTTATCAGAGGTCTTTTCTGCATCTATTGTGATAATCATGTGGTTTTTGTGATTGTTTCTGTTTATGTGATAGATTACATTTATTGATTTGTGTATGTTGAAGCAGCCTTGCATCCCAGGGATAAAACTGACTTGATTGTGGTGGATAAGCTTTTTGATGTGCTGCTGGATTTGGTTTGCAGTATTTTATTGAGGATTTTTTCATCAGTGTTCATCAGGAATGTTGGCCTGAAATTTTCTTTTTTTTGTTGTATCTCTGCCAGGTTTTCATATCAGGATCATGCTGGCCTCATAAAATGAGTTAGTGAGGAGTCCCTGTTTTTCCATTGTTTGGAAATGTTTTGGAAGGGATGGTATCAGTTCCCATTTGTACCTCTAGTAGAATTCGGCTGTGAATCCATCTGGTGCTGGGTTTTTTTTTGGTTGGTAGGCTATAAATTACTGCCTCAATTTCAGAACTTGTTATTGTTCTATTCAGGGATTCGACTTCTTCCTGGTTTAGTCTTGGGAGGGTGTATGTGTCCAGGAATTTATCCATTTCTTGTAGGTTTTCTAATTTATTTGTGTAGAGATGTTTATAGTGTTCTCTGATGATAGTTTGTATTTCTGTGGAATCAGTGGTTTTATCCCCTTTATCATTTTTTTATTGTGTCTATTTGATTATTTTCTCTTTCTTCTTTATTAGTCTGGCTAATGGTCTGTTTTGTTAATCTTATCAAAAAATCAGCCCCTGGATTCGTTGATTTTTTGAAAGGTTTTTCGTGTCTCTATCTCCTTCAGTTCTGCTCTGATCTTAGCTATTCCTTGTCTTCTGTTAGGTTTTGAATTTATTTGCTCTTGCTTCTCTACTTCTTTTAATTGCGATGTCAATTTTAGATCTTTTCTGCTTTCTCCTGTGGGCATCCAGCGCTGTAAATTTCCCTCTAAACACTGCTTTAGCTGTGTCCCAGAAATTGTGGTAAGTTGTGTCTTTCTTCTCACTGGTTTCAAAAAACTTACTTATTTCTGCTTTGATTTTGTTATTTACCCAGTAGTCATTCAGGAGCAGGTTGTTCAGTTTCCATGTGGTTGTGTATTACTGAGTGAATTTCTTAATCCTGAGTTCATATTTGATTGCATTGTGGTCTGAGAGACTGTTTGTTATGATTTCCATTCTTTTGCATTTGCCGAGGAGTGTTTTACTTCCAATTATGTGCTCAATTTTAGAATAAATGTGATGTGGTGCTAAGAAGAATGTATATTCTGTTGATTTGGCGTGGATAATTATGTAGATGTCTACTAGATCCCCTTGGTGCAGAGCTGAGTTCAAGTCCTGAATATCCTTGCTGATTTTCTGTCATTGATCTGTCTAATATTGACAGTGGGGTGTTAAATTCTCCCACTCTTATTGTGTGGGAGTCTGAGTCTCTTTGTAGGTCTCTATGAACTTGCTTCATGAATCTGGGTGCTCCTGTATTGGGTGCATATATCTTTATGATAGTTAGCTCTTGATGCATTGATCCCTTTACCATTATGTAATTCCCTTGTCTTTTTTTTTTTTTTTTTTTTTTTTTTTTTTTTTTTTTTTTTTTTTTTTTATCTCTGTTGGTTTAAAGGCTGTTTTATCAGAGACTAGGAATGCAACCCTGAATGTTTTGCTTTCCTTTTGTTTGAAAAATTTTCCTCCAACCCTTTATTTTGAGGCTACTTGTGTCTTTCCACATGAGACGGGTCTCCTGCATACAGCACACCAAATGATCTTGACTCTATCCAATTTGCCAATCTGTGTCTTTTAATTGGGGCATTTGGCCCATTTGCATTTAAGATTAATATTGATATGTGTGAATTCGATCCTGTCATTATGATGCTAGCTGCTAATATGGCCCATTTGATGATTCAGTTTCTTCATAGTGTTGATGGTCTTTACAATTTGATATATTTTGGCAGGGGTTGGTACTGGTTTTGCCTTCCCATATTTAGTGCTTCCTTCAGGAGCTCTTGTAAGTCATACCTGGTGGTGACAATATCTCTCAGCATTTGCTTGTCTGTAAAGGGTTTTATTTCTCCTTCACTTATGAAGCAAAAACTGTGGGAAAATGACATTTATGTCTTTCTTTCCTAGAGAGCATAGGTCTTCCTCCCTCCCACTTTTTATTATACATCACCTATACACACATATGTAAATACATATATATAATCAATTTATAGTATCTACTTGAGTATTGAATATGAGATGGTACTGAGATTTAGCAGGGTCAGAATAACATTAGAAGCAGAATCAGAAATGATCAGGATAGCACTGTGAGTCATGTCTGCTTAACTTTGTTCGTATTTTCTTGCCGTTCAAAATTAATAAATTACTTTTTAACTTAAAAATAACTAAACCAATTACAACTTTTTTGTAAATTATAAACTTGGGAGTCTTTCTTGTCATCTTCATTAATTATATACGATGTTATCACTACTGAATTTTAACTAATATTAATATTAACATAATAAAATATTCTATATTTAGTCTTACTATCCCTCATTTTTATTCATGTTTATAGTGGAACATCTGTTTGGCTGACATTTTAAAGCACCTGCACTAAAATAGGCTAACAAATGTCATTTAACACTTCGTATAACTGAAAGTACTAAGTCTAAAATTTGTCATAATAAAACAAAGTGATATTTACATCATTAAAAAAACTACATAAGTGGTATAAACATAATTCGATTTTTTTTTGTTTAAGTGGGTTATATAATATTTTATTTATTTTCATGTTCTTCTTTTCTGTTTTGTTTTTATTGTTTTGTATTTATTCTGTTTTTGTTTTTCTGTTCTGTTTTATTTTATTTAAGTTTTAGGGTATATGTGCACAATATGCAGGTTTGTTACATATGTATACATGTACCATGTTGATGTGCTGCACCCATCAACTCGTCAGCACCCATCAATTCGTCATTTACATCAGGTATAACTCCCAATGCCATCCCTCCCCTCTCCCCCCTCCCCATAATAGGCCCCGGTGTGTGATGTTCCCCTTCCTGTGTCCAAGTGTTCTCATTGTTCAATTCCCACCTATGAGTGAGAACATGCAGTGTTTGGTTTTCTGTTCTTGCGGTAGTTTGCTGAGAATGATGGTTTCCAGCTGCATCCATGTCCCTACAGAGGACACAAACTCATCCTTTTTTATGGTTGCATAGTATTCCATGGTGTATATGTGCCACATTTTCTTAATCCAGTCTGTCACTGATGGACATTTCAGTTGATTCCAAGTCTTTGCTATTGTGAATAGTGCCACAATAAACATACGTGTGCATGTGTCTTTATAGCAGCATGATTTATAATCCTTTGGGTATAAACCCAGTAATGGAATGGCTGTGTCATGTGGTATTTCTAGTTCTAGATCCTTGAGAAATCGCCATACTGTTTTCCACAATGGTTGAACTAGTTCACAATCCCATCAACAGTGTAAAAGTGTTCCTATTTTTCCACATTGTCTCCAGCACCTGTTGTTTCCTGACTTTTTAATGATTGCTGTTCTAACTGGTGTGAGATGGTATCTCATTGTGGTTTTGATTTGCATTTCTCTGATGGCCAGTGATGATGAGCATTTTTTCATGTGTCTGTTGGCTGTATGAATGTCTTCTTTTGAGAAATGTCTGTTCATATTCTTTGCCCACTTTTTGATAGGGTTGTTTGTTTTTTTTCTTGTAAATTTGTTTGAGTTCTTTGTAGGTTCTGGATATTAGCCCTTTGTCAGATGAGTAGATTGCAAAAATTTTCTCCCATTCTGTAGGTTGCCTGTTCACTCTGATGGTAGTTTCTTTTGCTGTGCAGAAGCTCTTTAGTTTAATTAGATCCCATTTGTCAATTCTGGTTTTTGTTGCCATTGCTTTTGGTGTTTTAGACATGAAGTCCTTGCCCATGCCTATGTCCCGAATAGTATTAACCTAGGTTTTCTTCTAGGGTTTTTATGGTATTAGGTCTAACATTTAGGTCTCTAATCCATCTTGAATTAATTTTCGTATAAGGAGTAAGGAAAGGACCCAGTTTCAGCTTTTTACTTATGGCTAGCGAATTTTCCCAGCACCATTTATTAAATAGGGAATCCTTTCCCCATTTCTTGTTTGTCAGGTTTGTCAAAGATCAGATGGTTGTAGATGTGTGGTATTTATTCTGAAGACTCTGTTCTGTTCCATTGGTCTATATATCTGTTTTGGTACCAGTACCATGCTGTTTTGTTTATGTAGCCTTGTAGTATAGTTTGAAGTCAGGTAGCATGATGCCTCCAGCTTTGTTCTCTTTGCTTAAGATTGTCTTGGCAATGCAGGCTCTTTTACGGTTCTGTATGAACTTTAAAGTAGTTTTTTCCAATTCGATGAAGAAAGTCATTTGTAGCTGGATGGGGATGGCATTGAATCTATAAATTACCTTGGGCAGTATGGCCATTTGCATAATGTTGATTCTTCCTATTCATGAGCATGGAATGCTTTTTCCATGCGTTTGTGTCCTCTTTTATTTCGTTGAGCAGTGGTTTGTAGTTCTCCTTGAAGAGGTCCTTCACATCCCTTGTAAGTTGGATTCCTAGGTATTTTACTCTCTTTGAAGCAATTGTGAATGGGAGTTCACTAATGATTTGACTCTCTGTTTGTCTGTTATTGGTGTATAGGAATGCTTCTGATTTTTGCCCATTGATTTTGTATCCTGAGACTTTGCTGAAGTTGCTTATCAGCTTAAGGAGATATGGGGCTGAAACGATGGAGTTTTCTAAATATACAATCTTGCCATCTGCAAACAGGGACAATTTGACTTCCTCTTTTCCTAATTGGATACCCTTTATTTCTTTCTCCTACTTGTTTTCCCTAGTCAGAACTTCCAACACTATGTTGAATAGGAGTGGTAAGAGAGGGCATCCATGTCTTGTGCTAGATTTCAAAGGCAATTCTTCCATTTTTTCCCATTCAGTATGATATTGGTTGTGGGTTTCTCATAAATGACTAGAACTGCACCATGTACCCTCATGGACCTTCATCCCTGATAGGGTAATAAGACTCCGTTGATGAGGCCAACCAGTTTATCATATAAGTTACTAAAGTCTGATATGAATGTTTTAAAAAGTAATTGGAATCTGTTCTTCTATTTCCACCAGAGAATACAGATCCTACAATCATACCTTCCTTGTCTTTTCTGCTTGACTTTGCCTCTTCACCTTGTTCTGTCCTCCAAGGAATCTCTTTCAGCTCCCTCAGGAGCATTCAAGTGTTTTATTTAACTGACAATTTCTAAATTGGTGAAAGGCATTAGACTAAAGTGTCCATATTCCTTGGTTCCTCTTCCTGGGTCCATATTCCCAGGACCTTATTCCTAGGTCCATAGTCCTAGAAAGACATTTTGATCATGAGTCTCAGTGTGACCTTCTGAATTTTCCTGACCCTCCTCCAGATGAGATGCTGGTCTGTGTGTTCTTGCCCCTTACCCTGGGGTAGAGTCCTCCTGTTTTCCCCAGGTGTTCCCTCCCACAGCTCCAGTGTTCTCCATCGGTGTCATCACCTTTCAGATCTGCTATCCTGCCTTGCAGATTAAGGCTCTGATTCCATAAGAAGAGAGGGGAGCTGCTTCTTAAGAGTACTTTGGTTGGGACCTGTGTTCCCATCTCAATTCCTGAGAGGTTGCACCAGTGCCCTAGCATTCTGGTTTACATGACTTGGCCCTGCAGAGTAATTCCTTACTTCTGTAGTGGGTTTAAGATAGGTAGGTCTGTGTGCATTTCAGAAGTGTAGACTCTCATTCTCTCCCAGACAGACAAGTTGGAAAAGGAGGAATTTTGTGACTCTCCCCATTCTAGTGGAAAGGGATTAAAGAGGACAAAAAAGCTATTTTTCATGTGGTCCGTGAGAATTTCACACTACAACACTCTCACCACACTCAACTTCAAGCAACCCAATATGTGTTCATATTTTTATCTTGTAATAGTCTGCATTTTAAATGCCAGACTGTGCCTCAAATAATCTCATACCCTGGCTTTGTTACTCCAAGAGCTTGCCTCTCCCTAGATTTCAGATTTGTTATTTTTCTTAAAATTTCAATTATCTGAAGTATAAATAAAATTTGCAAATTTCTATCTCTGTCTTTAGCTGTTATAGTTCATGTTGTTGTGAAAAATAAGAAAAATCTATTTCTCATCTATGTACATTTCTGAGTAGCAGATTTGTTAAGTAAGACTCCAAATAATAAAATAATCCAAATATTGTTCAGCTGCTTAATAGAAAAACAAATAATGTTGTTATTGTTCACTGTAATACTGCCCATTATGTATAATAAATAAATGTCTGATACACATGACAACAAGGTTAAATATGTAAGTATTTATGTTGAGTAAAAGAAGGCAAACAAATGAGATTATATACTATATTTTTTTAATTTTTAACATCTTGAAAATGAAAATGTATCTGAAGCATAAAGAAGATCAGTAGTTAACTGGGGAAATGCTAGAAGAAGGAAAGAGGGAAGGAGGAGGAATACAGCAGAACAAGAGAAATTGTTGAGAATAATGCACTTGTCTACTTTCTTGATAATGATGACACTTACATCATGTTTATTAATTGTACACTTTACATATGTGAAGTTTATTATCTTTAAGTTAAACCTCATAATGTTTATTACAATGAAACAAATGGAAACTTAGACAAGAATGGAATGATAGGAAGATAGGAAAATATATTAAAGGTCAGAGATACCTGAATTCATCTGCCTGAAAACCCTTGTTCTTTCCATATTGTCTGGTGAGTGCTGGAGTGCAGCAAAATCACTTATGTTCTCAATACTGGAAGTGGGTTCTGCAATCCACACTAGGCACATCCAGCTCTGTCCTAGATTTGGTTTAGGGAGATGTCAGAGCTAGCAATGAGGAGCACAGGGCCAAATGCTGGAGCTCACTTATTGCAGACATGAACTCCTAGACACATACTTAGCCCCTCGATTTGTGGGTTCAGGTCCACATCCGTAAATGAAGAAACTGTTGACTCCTACAGAGTATAATTTGCACAAATATCTAAAAATGAAATATGGTGATCAATGTAAAGTGTTTATCACAGCACAATTTCATAATAAGACAGAATTTATACAAATACCATCATTGTTACCAAACTCCTGCAGGACACCATCATTTTATCTGGGTGTTGCCTTCTCCTCATGTTTCCTACCCCAGAACTTCCTGTATAGTAAGAGACATGCAAACAGGTTTCTCCCTCTGCTGATAAAAACCAGCCCAGCCCTAACCCTGCAGCTCTGGGAGAGGAGCCCCAGTCCTGGGATGCCCAGGTGTTTCCATTCGGTGTTCAGCACTGAACACAGAGGACTCACTGTGGAGATTGGGCTGGCCTGGGTTTTCCTTGTTGCTGTTTTAAAAGGTGATTCATTGAGAACTAGAGATACTGAGTGTGAGTGGACATGAGTGAGAGAAACAGCAGACACATCTGACCATTTCTGCCCAGGGTGTCTTTTTGTTTGCAGGTGTCCAGTGTGAGGTGCAGCTGGTGGAGCCTGGGGGAGGCCTGATACAGCCTGGAGGATCCATGAGACTCTCCTGTGCAGCCTCTGGATTCACCTTCAGTAGCTATGGCATGAGCTGGGTTCACCAGACTCCAGGGAAGGGGTTGGAGTGGGTCTCAACTATTAGTGGTAATGGAGTTAGCACATGGTACCCAGATGCTGTGAAGGGTCAATTCACCATCTCCAGAAACAATACCAAAAACTCCCTGTATCTGCAAATGAACAGCCTGAGTGTTGAGGATATAGCCATGTATTACTGTGCAAAAGACACAGTGAGCAGAAGTCACTGAGCCCAGACAGAAACCTCCCTGCAGGGATGCCGGGGACCCCCAGGGAGCGTCTGAGTCACTGTACACTAGGCTGACCCCATAGGGAGGTGCAGATCTTGCTAAGGGCTGGCTTTCCCTGGGGTAGCGGTGTCTGGGGCTGCCTCATTGTCAAATTTCCCCAGGGAATTCCTCCAGCTTTACAATTCTATATTCACATTTGATGTCTCTGAATGCAAAACTGTAGTCTGTCTGTGTCTGTTTCTTTCTTTCTTTCTTTCTTTCTTTCTTTCTTTCTTTCTTTCTTTTTCTTTCTTTCTTCCTTCTTTCTTTCTTTCTTCTTTCTTTCTTCTCTTCTTCTCTCTCTTTCTTTCTTTCTTTCTTTCTTTCTTTCTTTCTTTCTTTCTTTTCTTCTTTTTCTTTCTTTTTCTTTCATCTTTCTTTCCTTCTTCGAAACAGGAAGACACATTCTCACACCCACAGAACCCAGAGTGGCACTCTGGAGCAGAAATAACCCTGCCGTAGATACCAGAATTAGAGTTCCCAGGAAGAAGAGCAGAATCTGGGAAGTGTTTTCCAGTCAGACTTAGGGCAAAGACCTCCATGAGAATCTCTGATTAGAACAGGCTTTGGGATTCAGATTGGAGCCAAAAGGGATCCTTAAAGCCTGGCCATTTTTACAGATGTTTTTCCTCCTCTTGTAAAACTGTGCACATCTGACTCGGAACTGATCCAGTTGTCCCTTTCTCTGCTAATCCATTTTTCTTCTCTCTAGACTAGTCTCAGAGTTCTCTTTTCTCTTTCTTTTCAATGAAAACAGAGGGTGTGTTTTCTGTGGTCTAAATCCCAGGACTTGGGTCTGTTACGTGTAACTCAGTAGTGGTTCTGGTTGTGGCTCCTGCAGGACCTGGGAGGCTGAGGGGATTTTCTCACTCACCATTGCCTGGATCCTCCTGTTGTCTTGTGTGCTCAGACTAATTTGGGAAATGAAGTGAACATTAGTCACTAAGGGGACAATGGTTGTTTTCTCAAATTGGATATTGATGGAGAGCTGATCTTGTGCTTCTCACATTGTCACAGAGTCCCCTCTCTCACCTGTGACTTTGTGGAGAGGTGAGAATTGACACTTTATTGTGCTGTGAGCTTTTTGTGACAGCAATTCTAGGGTCCCGCTAGGCATGCCCTAAGGTCAGTAGTGCTGGCCACTGGAAAATACAGGCTGGAATTCTGGGGAAGACCTGTAGCTGCGATTCACAGTGTGCAGCTCTGGGAGAGGAGCCCCAGCTCCTCTATAACTCCTCATTGAGTTACATCGTCTTCTCTTATGCTTTCATTGAGTTCCTCCCACCAAGGTGATCTAGGACAATCTTCCTGACTTAGGGAAAACTAATGACAGGCTTTAATAATACCTGTATTGTAACATCACAGTGACATCTAGATGTGTGTGTGATTCGGGAACTAAGATGATGGTCTAGTCAAGGTGATATCTAGAATTAATTGTTGCTGTGATTATTTTTTATTTTATGTTTGGTAATATGGTCATGCTCAAATTACATATAATATAATTTTGTGAAAATATTTGTTATCATTGGTCTTGTGAGCAGAAAACTTCAAGACTGGATTATGTTTGCACACATGCCTTTTTGAGGGAAAATGCACAAGAGGTGAAATGAGGCTGGGGAAATTGAAGGCATATGAGGGAAGTGTGTCCCTGGGTGAAGGAGAGAGGGAGGGAGGGCTGGGTAGAACTTTCCTTTATTTCTGTGCTGTGAAAAGAAGGTGCAGAATATAATTGAGTCTTCTGCAAGTCAACGTTACCCCACAAGGGACCTCCATGACTCTCAGCAATGGCTCTGATTCAGAATCACTGCAGAGGCAGTCCCTTCATTCAAGTTGACCACACAATGTGGGCTTCAGCACAAAGCCATGCCATGGACATCAGAAAGCAGCAGGTGGGCACCTGATCCATGAGCATTGTGTCGCCTGTAGAAGGAGGGAGGAAAATGCCTTCTGAAATGCTGTTTCTGAGCTCTTATAGAGAACACTGGCTTTGATGTTATTTTATTGGAACCTATATGAACAAATGTGCAGTCTGCAAACAATTGTGATTTTGACATTTACTCCTATTGCATTGCATCCTAATTCTGCAAGACATCATGGCACAGAGTTGTGTTTTTCATGGATGTTGTTCAATGTGTCAGAAAAATGCATTTCCCCCTTTTTTGGTTTTTCTCCATGTACAGAGACTTTCAGTAGAGTATGTCTTCTGCTTATCCTAATCATCACTTGTTTTCCTAAGAAAAGAGCAGAGATTAGCCTGACTGCATAATCTGGGATAGGGGCTACTCCTGCACACCTCAGAGCCTGGAGAGATTCCCAGTGTAGTTTTATGGAGTCAGAGAGTTTTCCCTTGTTGGGGGATCTTTAGATGCTTCGCTAACGGGGATTGCTGGTTGACTGTAACTGAGAGGTTAAAAATTACAGCATCTAGTAGCTTATCTCACCAGAGCTCCATTATGTAACTTGCCACCATTAGACTGCAAGTAAGAACTCAGTCTTGATTTTTCTGACCCCATTTTCTCATCTTAGTCAGTTGTAAGTTTGGTTAAAGAAAATGTTATTGTTTAGTTTTCTGATTAAAATCTGAGAATGACTGAACTAATGAGAATTAATAAAAAAAAGTTTCCAGGTTTTGGGAAATGTAAATGAAAGTCCACGCATAGTTTTTTTGTGTGGGTATGAGTCACTCAGGCACATTCCTATGAGTATGATTGCTGAATCATATTGTCAAACTACAATTAGATTTGCTAAAAATTGTTTCCAGTAGTATCTGTGAAGGGATGGCCACTCATCTGACCTTGTCACCTTGCTGCAAGGAAGCACAGTGCACAAGATGAGGTCACATGGGGGAGATCCAAGGCGCAGCTCCCAGTCCTGGCTGAGATGCTTGCTGGGGGCCAGATGTACAAGTGAACATTTCAGAAGCAGATCCCCAACGCCTTCTTTATTTGGGTGCACAGGCAGCAGACGACCAGTAGGAGGTGCTCAGAGCCCATCCAAGGCAGAGACCCAGTGAGGAGCAGGTGCAGAGAGGAACAAGCCAAGGAAACTGACCACAATTTAGGCTTGCCTTGCTTTTCTTAACAGCACAAAACCCTCAGGAGACCACTGACTATGTCATTTTCAATGTATGCCCTTCTTGATCGAAAGCTACACTAAAATAAATATGACTCTGCAGTTAGTTTTTTGAACCTGGATGTTTCTGAGAATGCCATCAATATCATCACGATCATGTTCATGATGTCAAAATCAATACGCACATTTAGTCACCACGATGACGATTTGTCTCACAGTAGAACTGTTTCTTGAATTGAAAATGACATTTCATTGGAATGGGTCTCTAGGTGAGAAATGATCAATTAATGAGGTAGGTACCAAAGTATCGGAAAACTTAAGAACACCATTGTCTTTGGTATCCAGTTATCCTAGAAATCATCTCAATATTCATTTTCTGAGAGCTCTAGGATAAGTTTGGGCAGTATTTAGTCTATAAGAGGGCGGTGTTTTTCTTTTTATATGGGCGTGTCATAAGTAATCGGTAATCGACTGTGTTATGAAAAACATTGTTGAGTGACTGTTTCTACATCAGTTTCTTTCATGATCCATTTTTTCTTTTTCACAAACAAATCACTCTGAGGATTATCATTATCCCTTGATTGAGAAAGAGTTTACCAGACACATCCAGGTACACACCTTCCTGAATGAGCCATCACTCTCGGAAAGGCACAACCTGTTCCATGTGGAATCTTGTCTCAGAGCGGTACACATATTACCACATGGTTAGGTTTATACACTGAGGCTATGCCCCATGCGGGTCCCTGCTTTTCTGGTGCAGGTTAGTGTCTCCATCCTCAAAGACACTGGCGCTATTGATGTTTATGGCCTGATACACCCTCTCTGTCCCTCAATGTCCAGAATGGTGAAGCAACCCAACAAAGGAATGTAGGAAGATCTCAAATTTTCATGTGGAGGAGACAGAATGCCAAGCACAGGGATCGAAATCCCTCACATGCCTGCTGGGTCACATTCTGGGTGGGGCCTCATAAAACCCCCTGGGGCAGTGTCCTAGAAAATGCCTCAGTATTTCCATAGGGGAATTTCATTGAAAGAAAAATTGAATTTTTTTTATTATGGAATTTTAGAACTTTTGCTTTTCTCATGTGACAGTTGTATAATATTAGTTTTACAAAATATTACGTGTGTGTGTATATGTATGTGTGTGTGTGTGTGTGTATATATATATATGCTTTATAATTTCTATAAAAAGTCTGTTGGAATTTAGGGTTGAATATCTATATGTATATATTCCAAGATAAATCTCAGTAGACATCATAAAATTAGTTTGACTATCTGTAGGCGAGATGATCACTTTCAAACAAGGTATAACAAGTGAGACTAGATGTATCTTTCCACCAGAAAGAACTGGAAAACACAGTGAAATATCTTAAACACATTTTTAAGCTGTTTGACATCAGGCAACAAAGACAGTGGCCAATGAGAGAGGGAAAATAATAAAAAGGAGCCTTCTGATGAATGCACAATCAGGTACTTCCCTAAGGAAGCTTCCAGGCCACAGTGTTGGCATAGAACCAGGTAGATTTGGAGCTGAGGAAAGGGAACTGGAAACCCAGGTAGGCCAAGAGGTGTGAAGACCACAGAATAGACAATGGGTTGCAGAACACTGTTCATAGAGAGAACCCCACAGAAGGTAGGAGAGAGACCCAGGCTCGACAGAGTGCAGATCAGTGTGTGGGAGACAGGGCAAGTTGGACACGAGGACACATCCTAATAGATGGAGCTCTCTTCAAAATATACAACTATCCAAAAATATACAAAATATTTGCCTAAAAAGTTTAAATTATACAGAAAGGTACTATAATAAAAACAGATAAGAGACAGGTGAATTCACCACATGAAAACCTAGAGAAGTGTATTTCCAAGCAAATGATAATACCAACGAGGGAGAACAAATTAATTTCACCATGGCAATCGGCTTAAGAGAAAAACATTCAGAACATGAAGAAGCTTCAAACACAAATATAAATGGAGTTATCTAATTACCAGAGTGGTGGCATGAGGAGCCCTAAGCTTTCCATTTAAACAATCACATCTGGTAAAACAAACACACAAACAAAAAACTGTAAATCTCAACCATTAAAAATCAATGCAAATTATTCTAAGAAAATGCAGTAAATAAAAATTATTGATTGATAAAATGTACTGCTATAGACTGAATGTTTATTACCCCCCACAATGCCTTTGTTGGAATTCTAAACCCAAAGTGATGATGTTAGGAGGTGGGGCCTTTGGTAAGTGAAGAGGTGTTTTTGGGAGGTGTTGACGTGTCATCTTTATAAGTAGGATTAGTGCCTTTGTGAGAAACTTCAGAAACTTTTCTGTCCTCTCCCACCACGTGAGGACACAGTAGAAAGATGGTCATCTATGAATAAGGAATTAGGCCTTTACCAGATACCAATTTCAAAGGCATCTTGATCTTTAACTTCCTAGCCTTGAGAATTCAGAAAAATATGTTTATGTTATTTCTGAGCCACCCATTGCACGGAGTTCTCTTATAGCAGCTGAAACACACTAAAACATTTACCAAGTCTCAGTAAGGGCAGTGAGGATCCATCATACTTGAGAGATGAGAATTACTCTCTCATTTGCAGCTCAGGATGACAGAAGCCTGATGTTGAACTGATCTGACAAGAAGATGGTGGTTCCTTTCCCCAGATCTCAGTTGAGGCCCTGGAGTGAGATCTCTATGGTGGAGACTAAATTCCAGTCTGTGATGAGATGGATCCCTATCTCCTCCCAGCCCCACTTACATGACAGAGCTTCTATGCCATGTACTGTAGGACAAGAACAAGGGGCCCCCAATTATTCTCACTCCAGCCCACTTGTAGGGTAGAGGATCTGGATAGTTTTCTGGGAGAGGCACAACGGGGGTATAGGAGTCCTCCATTCCCATGCGGATTTCTATTCTTAAAGCAGGAGTGTCCCTCTGAGATACAGGAACTTTTCTTCCACACCAAGGCAGGGGCAGTTATATTTTTATAAAGTCGCAGGGCATGAAAAGCAGAGATACAAAAACTTTCTCTAAAGGGTGCGAGTTTATTTGCAGTTGAATGTGAATAATTTCTACCACAAGGTTCTCCTAAAACACATGATATATTGTTATGGTAAATAATTAATGGAAAGCTGACAGCTCCATGAGAGCAATATGTTAAGCGATAATACACTCAGTTTAGCTGAGAGAATGAGAGAAATCATAATTTAAGAATAATCATCTGGGCACGGTGGCACATGACTGTATTTCTAACTAGTCAGGACACTATGCTGGAAGGATAATCTGAACCAAGGATTTCAAGGCTAGTCTGCGAAATATTGCTACACCTAATTTCTAAAAAAAAAAAAAAAAAAAAAACAAAACATTGTGGGTCATGACAAATCTCAAAACCTGACCCTCCAAATAGGAACACATTTAATTGCATTTGACTGTGGATCAATTTATGACACAAAACAGTGACACCATGCCAGCAATGAGTGCGAAAAACATCTAGTTGTTATGTTGAGAGACAGAGACAGCTAAACAGAGACATCAGGTAAACAGGCTGTCAAAGACAACACTGCCAAATGACAGATTTTCCATGGATGTTGTGTATATATTCAGGAATGTGCCTGTGAATAATGACATCAAGCTTTTCATAATGTGAGGTAAAGAAACATCACTCCTCTGACAAAGGATTAATAATGAAAATATGCAAGGATCTCAAACAACTCTATAGGAAAAACATCTAGTAAACCAAACAAAAATCAGGCAAAGTTTTTTTTCTCAAAATAAGACTTACAAATGGCAAACAGGAATATGAAAATGTACTCTACAACATTGATAGTCAGAAAAATGCAAAAGAAAACTACAAGGAAATATCATCTTACCCCATTTGAAATGGCTTTTATCCAAAAGGCAGGCAATAACAAATGCTGGTGAGGATATGGAGAAAAGGGAATCCTCATACCCTCATAAACTTGGTGGGTATTTAAATTAGTACAACCATTATAAAGAACAGTTTAGAATTTCCTAAAAAAAGGAATAACAGAGCTATCATATGATCCAACAATTCTATTGCTGGTATATATGCCCCCCAAAAAGAAAATTAATATATCAAAGGAATATCTGCACTATCAGGTTTGTTATGGCACTTTTTATAATAACCAAAATTTGAAAGCAATCTAAGTGCCCATCAACAGATGAATGGATAGATAAAATGTGGTACCTATAGGATATGGGTTAATATTATGTCATAAAAAAGAATGAGATTCTGTCATTTGCAACAACATGGATGAAACTGGTGTCCATTATATTGATTGAAATAAGCCCAGAAAAGAAAGACAAACTTCACATGTTCTCATTTATTTTTGGATGCTAAAAATTGAGACAATTGAACTCGTGGAGAGAGAGAGTAAAAATATGGTAACCACAGGCTGGGAAGGTCTGTGGTAGATGGGGGTTATTGGCGATGGTAAAAGGATACAAAAAGTAGTTAGAAATAATGAATAAGATGTAATATTTGATAACACAACAGTGTAAGCATAGTCCTTAATAATTAATTGTAGATTTAAAAATAACTAAAAATGTACAATTGTAATGTTGGTAACTCCAAGGATTAATGCCTGAAGGGATGTCACCCCTTACCAAAGTGTGACTATTATGCACTTCATGATATATCAAAGTGCTTCCTGTACCCATAAATATATACATATGCTATTTATTGGCAAAAATTAAAAATTAAACTGTTTATGTATCTAATCTTCTGTATCCATATTACATTCAACATAAGAACACACTGATGTGTTCACCCTACTGTGATCCACATAGACATTCATAGCCTTCCTTCTTGGCCTGTCCATAATCCCACACTCAACAGTGAGGAAACCTCTCTTACTGTATGACATTAATTTACTTAGTGCACAATTTCAAGATACACAAACTGTGTTAGAATTGTTTAACTGAAGCTTGTTGGAAATGTGTTTATCAAATAGAATACAGTGCTTACATGCAGCTTATTTATACTTTACTGTCAGAAAATTGAATTCTTTCCAGAGTTACTTGTGTCAGAGACTTATGCCCCACCTTCTTCAGTGAAATTAGTTCAAACAAACATTTTAGTAGTTGTGAGATGTTTTCATACAGCTTTCATTTCTTCCAGCGTTTCATGACCTGCTAGATACTTTTTATGTTGTTATGCATTTAGGTTAACACTGTGTCTCAAAAAATTCTGAGGTTTCACAAATTATTTATGCCATGTGTTCATCATTGGCCATCATAAAAAATAGTTTCACTGTGATTAAAAAGCATCTGTGTTTCACCTATTCCACACACCCTGTCCCCAAATTCCTGGAAAACCTGAAAGGTTTACTAGATCTACATTGTTTTATTTGGCAAAGTAGCCTGGCTGTTCTCTGGGTCTCTTTGCAAAGCACCGAGATTCCCCTCCACTGACTACAGCATGAATTGAGCCCAGATGTCTGGAGAACGGAGGCTGGAGTGGATGGTAGCAATGAGTGATTCAAGCAAAAGTTCTCAGTGCTGCCCTGCGTCAGTACAAAGACGACTCAATTCCCAGGGACAACACTTACCAGCACAATCTCCCTAAAAATGATCTACCTGAGAGCTGAGGAGTAGGCAGTGCATTACTGTGAGAGACGCAGTGAGGGGACAACTGCGTGAGCCCAGACACAAACCTCCCCGCAGGGAGACAGGAGGAGACCTCATAATAAAGGGTGCTCAGGACACCAGGGGGTGCTCAGAACCACCAGGAGGCACTGAGGACACCAGGGGGCTCAGGACAAGCAGGGGACACAGAATCACGATGGTGCATTCTAGACCACCAAGAAACACACAGGACCACCAAGAGGTTCTCAGAAACCACCAGGAGTAACAGGACCACCTAAAGGCACACAAGACCATCAGGAGGCACTCAGGATACCTGGGGGAATTCAGGACCAACAGGGAGTGCTCAGGCCACTAGGCAGCTCTCAGCAACAACCAGGGAATCACTCAGGACACCAGGGTTCTCTTAGGAAGCAGTTTCATCTCAGATTCCTGGGGATGGTGCGGTTTGCTTTTTGATCTTGCTGATTCCTGAGCTGGTCAAGCAAATGTTTTCTCAGGAGCTCTCTCCATTTCTTCCTTGTAATCTATGGTTTCTTTCACCTGCAAATCATTAACTTAGAACAGGGATTTAATTCAACTTTTGACCTTTCACATTTTTAGAATAATACTAGCAATACTAATACTAGCAATGCTTAGTATGATTTTGATAATATAATAATAAACTGCATATGCCTAATTGAAACTCTGCTTCCATGCATGGGTTTTTTATTTCTGCGCTGTGTCCGTCACACTCTTGTAAATGCCTTTTTAACAATAACTCAGCATCTGCATGGTGTTGAGTTTCTTTACCTTTCATCTCCCTTTGTGGGGTTGAAACACCACCTTAAATGCTCAGTTCCTCTGTCTTGGCTGGGTGCTGATGTTCTGCTCTTCAGATTGTTTATCTACTTTTCATTCTTCTGTAAATGCCTTTAGTCTTCCTCAGCCTCCTGGCAAGGAAGCAGCAAGTCCTTTCATTTTGTCTCTTCCATGTCTGGTGAATCAGTTCTCTTCTCTTCATGATCATTGAAGCCAACTATGTTTAATAGGGTAACAGTTATCCTTAGAACACGCTCATCTACCTGTAGACTCTGCCTCTTCACCCTTTCTACAATCCTTCAGACATCACCCCACCCCATCCCTTCTCTTCCCTAAGTACCACAAAGTGGGCTCTGCAGCTCCTGCTGCCCTCTGTGTGCTCATCCCTGGGACTCACTAGTGCTTTGATGATGAAGTCCAAATTCCTACTGTGTTGGCACACTGCCAGACTGCGCTCTAGCAAGCTGCCATTGTGAGGAAATTCTGGGAATCCTGGGCTGATTTCAGTTCCATACTACTGGAGGTTCTCTAGCATCCAGTATTGGCAAATAAACATCCAGAATTTGTATTGAAAATTCATGCAAAAACAATCGTCAAAAGCAAAGCTAATTTCTAAATAAAATATTTTATCCTGGGTTTTATAAAAATACAATGTGAACTTAACCAAAAATGTAATAACATTTAAAAGTGTTTATCTTATTGGTTATTACATGTATTAATAGTTGACTGATATTTAAAAATTATATCAGCTAATTTTATATATATATATATAATTATATATATATACCGATAACGTAAATGACAAACAAGCCAACACAGATTTTATGCATAAACACCACATATATTTTATTAATGTATTTGGCAAGAATGGCATTTACATTTAGTTTTACAAAAACATGCATTTAGATATATTTGTTTATTGGCATTGGAATAGAGAAAGAATCACATAGCAAAATATTATTTTGCACTACAACATGATAGTATAAAACAAAATAATTTAAATTCAATTCAATAACTATAGTAATAGTAAATACAAGTTTTGCTTTAGTATTTGATATGTGTTCAGTTTTGTATTTTCACATGTACCTGTAAGTACTAGGCATATGTGCGTATGTGTATATGTGATTATGAAGTTCTGAAATATATCATTAACCTGTATAGTTGTGTAAACCGAAGAGCGGAGACTTGGGCTATGTCTGAGTCAGGGGTAGGGGCTGGTCCTGCACACCTCAAAGCCTGCGGAGAAGCCAAGTGCAGTTTTATAGACTCAGCTGTTTTCTCATTCAGGAGGAGTGACCTCCACAGTCTCCAATTTCTGCTAAGATATTGCAGAGGTCTGTGAGATATTAAGATATTTTTCCATTATTGTATTTTTTTCTTTTTTACCCTTCATGTCTCTTAAAGTTTGCTTAATGCAGATATATTTATATTTTTTAAAATATGTTAAAAAGATATAAAATATATTGCTAAGTAAAATTTCATGGTACAATCACATATTAAGTAATTATGCTTCTCTAAACCCTTTTATTGCCACTAAACTCCAGGAGTCTCACATCTGCTCTGGGCCCTGCCCTATCCTAAGGCATCCCACCTTTGAGCTTGCTGTGTAGTAGGAGACGTTCCAATCGGGTTATCCCTCTGCTGATTAAAAACCAGCCCAGCTCTGGTCCTGCATCTCTGGGAGAGGAGTGCCAGCCTGGGATTTCCGTGTTTCCACGTGGTAATCAGGAATGAACACAGAGGATTCAGTATAGGCTTTAAACTGTGCTATATTTTTCTTGTTGCTATTTTAAAAGGTTATTCATGCTATCTAAACTGTGAAAAACACATATACATTTTTTAATATATATTATATATAAATATATATACAGATATCTAGATTTTGCTGTTGTAATTATAGAAGAAAACAATGACCTCTGTGCCATTAAAAAAGCATTTGATTTTTCCACTTTTTTGTCTCTTTCCCTTAGGGACTCAGAGTTGCAATTAAGTGATTTTTAAAGTTTCTGTCTTGTAATATTGTCCTGCTGTTATAGAAACTCAAAAATGCTTCGTAACAATAGACTTTATTAGAGTTAACATACCTGTATTTTTACTTTATTTTTGCAGAAGACCAGAGTTTATTATTCAAATTCAACTTCCTGAGCATTTGGGGATCTAAGTTTTGTTCGTTTGTTTGTTTGTTTGTTTGTTTTGATATGGAGTCTCACACTGTCACTTGGGCAGGAGTGCAATGGCATGATCTTAGCTCACTGCAACTTCTGCCTCCCGGGTTCAAGTGATTCTCCTGCCTCAGCCTCCCAAGTAGCTTGGATTACAGAAGTGCCACCATGCCTGGCTAATTTTTTTTGTATTTTTAGTAGAGACGGTGTTTCACTATGTTGGCCAGGCTGCTCTCGAAATCCTGACCTCGTGATTCGCCTGCCTCAGCCTCCCAAAGTACTGGAATTACAGGTGTGAGCCACCACACCCAGCCTAAGTTTTTAAAGACAATTTGACAGGTAGGGGCTAGGGAACTGGGGAGTGCTGATTGATCAAGTTGGAGATGGAATCACAGGGGGTCAAAGTGAGGTTTCCTTGCTGTCTTCTGTTCCTGGGTAGGATCTCAGAACTGATTGAGCCAGATTACCATTCTAGGTGGTGTCACCTGATCTATTGAGTGTAGGGTCTGCAAATTCCTTCCCAGGGTTAGTTTGGCCTGTGTCCAGGAATGAACAAGGACAGCTTAAAGGTTAGAAGCAAGATAGAATCGGTTAGGTCTGATCTCTTTCACTGTCATAATTTCCTCAGTTATAATTTTTGCAAAGGCTGTTTCAATCCCTCCCTTAGGGTTTCATAGCACCTTATTCTTAAGGTGTGGGCTATGAAGATGGAAAAAGGCCGCCAATTGCTCTGGATTCCTCCTGCTGACAGGGGGCTTGGTGGGGTAGGTGTTGTCCCCAAGGTGAGAGAAGCAGAACTGCTTTGCAGCTATCTGAGCTGTTTGAGTGTACACATGCAGGCCGGGCTGAGGTTCCAAGGCTTTCATGACAAAGGCATTCATATTCTTATCTACAGTTTTAGTACAACATTTAAGAAAACAGTGTACAATAAGATGAATAATGAGTTCTAGGACAAGGAGTGCAATTCACAGTTTTAAAAGTAGAGATTTAAAAGCATGAGTTAGGGCACTTGTAGCCTCCCAAAATTTAGGTTTCAGTTTAAATGGCAGGAAAAAAAAAAAAAAAAAACAACAACAAAAAAAAAAAACCTCAAAAACAACTAATAACACGTGTACTATAGTTTTTGAAACATAATTTTTTCTTTCTTCAGTCCTTATTTTTATTAAAAACAAATCCTGATAGGACCAATTTGTTTGTGAAATAAACTTTAGTTTTATTACACTTGGCATGATTATCTGCATAGAGCACAGCAAGAATAATTATTTTTCACATAGGCCTTTTAAATTGGCTTTGTTGGAACTCTGTATAAAGAGCCTTAGATAAGACTTTTTTAAAGCCCATCCCAGCCATGGGTTTGTACTCTCAAATGCCTATGAGTTGGGTACATTCCTGTCTTCTTGAGATGCCAGGTTAACTTAAGATTCCTGTGCCTGTTGGAAAGTGATATTCTTTACATACCATAGGTTAGGAACCCTGTACAGGGACTGCGTAGACAAGGTATGAGGCCAGTTTTCCCTAGGGGTTTTTATTGGCTCTAGAAGTCAAATTTGATTCCTTAAACAAAAGCATGCCATTCCAGTCAAAACCTTGGTAAAATAAAGTTTCTCCAATTGTGTCCTGTTGCAAAAGAAAACATTTTTATTGCACTTATGCAAATAATTATGTAGCCATAAATTAAGAATACTTGCAAATAGCTTCCAGATTCTGGACAAATCAGGTAGAGAGAAACAAATATGCTCCCAATTTTGTTCACAGGAATATATTTTATTCAGTTGTTAAAAGCTGTAAGTAGCTCAAAAGAAGTTTTCTTGGCTCTCTGAAAAACAAAAAGGATCAGCCACGTTTTAAGCAAAAAAACAAAAAGAAAAAAAAAAAAGCAAAGGACAAGATTAGCTCAGTTTTCTATTAGTTCAGTAAGCCCTTGTTCTGCTTAATATTCATGAACATTTCAGCTCTCCATGAGAGTCCTGGAGGTTTTTTCCTTTATTCTAATGTTGCAATCTCCAAAGCTATCAGAAACTTGCATTCAGGAGCCCCTGTCCAAGTTTTATTACTGATTATAAAACCATCTTCTAAAGAGTATCAGAACAAGACAACAATTGTCTGTGGATGAGAAGACATTTTAGGACAGCCAAAGTCAAACACAATTGACAAGAACATTAAAATTGTTATGTTAAATTATTATGTGCCACAGAGGTTACAAATATTCTTGTCAAATGTGTGCTAAGGCATATCAAAATTATAGGAATCTTATACAATTTTGAAATACATGCTAATAATGTATTTATATGAATATAGCCCAAAGAAAGCTAAGCACCATTTTATATTTGGCCATGTTTTCTGCATGATTTTAATACATTAAATAAGTAGACTGTGTCTTTTTGGACTGTAGGGGACCTATTTTTTTATCTTTGAATTTGATCTTCACAGGTTTGTCAAATATCAAAGGTTTAAAACACTGGATATCACAAAATAGAACCCTAGGTTACCTTAAGTCATTTGTTTATCCAAAATGATAACTCATAAAGTTTTAAAAAGGAAAAAACCTTTAGTCTGATAGAAAAGAGACTCATTTTCTCAAACTACAAGACCCAGTGAAGACAGCATGAAGCCTGTTGAATTGGTCTCCTCCCTCTCCCCTCCCTTGAAAGGCAAACAAAATTTTTTCATTGCCTCTCAGTATTACTTAAGAATCTTTATCAAAAGAGAAAACCAAAGTTCATGTTTACATTATTGCATCTTTAATGCTAAAGATAGTTTTTATTAAAATTCTATAAATCTATCCAGTGTTAATTAGTTTAACTGTAAGTTAATGTTTCTATAAACTTTTTATAGCCCTTTACAATTTAGTTATTATTCTTACAGAGCCTAACCATGTTTTAAGAAAACTCTGTTATGCTTTTATTCCTATGTTCAACTTATGGAAACATTGACTAATACCCCTTTAACTTTAGCCAATATGTTTACACACAAAATCTCTTTTAAAATTAATTTTTTATAAACCTTCCCCAACTTGCTTAAACCTTTAGATTTTTCCTATCTCCCTTAAAGCAATACTTTAACCCTCTAAACTTGGGCAAGAAATCCATATTCCCATGTCTTCTTACAATCTTTTACCAAAAGTACATTCTACTTTTCTTACATGCTTTGCATGTGGAACTGTTTCTTCAGTAGCCTCAAATACATGCTACACTGTTAACTCTGTGCAACTTCTATTTTTGGTGAAAAACCTGGTTAGTAGGTCATTTTAATTATGTACCAGGTGTGGAGCTCAGGACAGACACAGGACAGAAGTGCAGATCAAATCTGTTCTTACTTTTCTTTAAACCAATTAATTAGAACTCTTTTATGTAAACATCACATGCATATCACATATAAATACAAAGACAGACAGAAAATCCAGTCGTTGTAAGATTTTTCATTTGCCATTTCTTAAGTTACCTAATGGGATTACTGGAATCGAGCTAGAGCCCTTTGAGAAGCAGGGCTAGGAAAGCATGCAGTTTCTAGACCCTAATAAGCAGACATAGCTGGAAGGCAAAAACAGATCCCCCAAATTAAGGGTGCCATTTTATATGGAATCATGGACTCCTCCCATAGGGAAATACTACAGAAGAAGCTACTGCAGTGCTTCTACCCTGCATTTTATTGCAAAAAAAAAAAAAAAAAAAAACCAAAGCCAATCAGCACATTTTGTAATCAGCCCATCCCCCATGGATTCTCATCTCTCAGTGGGGTTAGGGATGTTTCCATACCTTCTAGGTGGTCAAGAGCATGCTTCTCTGATCCAAGCATGCAAGGAGCCAAGTATTCTTCCTAATTGCCATTAACAGTCCCTTATAGTGTATTTCTCATCTGCTTATTGTAAACTATGGCTAAAAGCTCTCTCATAATGTGAAGGAATTTCTGATACACCCCCCCAAAAAATCAGGTAACAAAATGTAAAATTGAAAATTAAACCAAGACTTAGATTTCGAGGGAGATCAGTTCCTGAGGTTCCATGAGGAAAACAGGTTTTTCTCAGAATGGGGTCTGTGGCACCTCCTCTGTTTTTCCCTATGAGTCCCAGGCTGTTAGAATTTATCTAGGTTCTCTCATGTGAGCCTCAAGAGTGGCAAGAAGAAAAAATGGAGGAAAACAATTCAGAAGAAAAAAACTTTTTCCAGAAAGACATGAATCAAGAAGAGGAAAAGATAAATGTCTTATAAACAGATACAGTTTGGATACTTTATTTATTTATTTATTTATTTATTTATTTATTTTTGTAATGTGGTCTGACTTTCTTTTCCAGGCTTATCTCAAACTCCTGAGCTCAAGAAATCGTCCTGCTTTGGCCTCCTGAACTACTGGCATTACAGGCATGAAAATAGATATCCAGCGTTACCCCATCCAACTCTGGATATCTATTTTTAATTAAACCACTTTTAATTATAGAGTTCTTTTGTTAAAAAAATCTTTTAAAATCTCTTATTACCAGGCTCTGATGAGCATAGCCAACATTTCTGACTTTTGAATTCCATACCAGATAACCTCTCACATAAAATGAATACGTATTAACTAAGGTTATAACTTAACCATGAACTCATGAAGTGTTTCAAAGAGATGGTAAACAGTTTTTTTAAAAAAAGTTTAGAATTTCCCCATGATATTTCAGAGAAAGGAAAATTCAAGACAGGAAATCAGAAGCTATCCATGGGGTGGGGAACCCTCAAAAAATGGCAGAGTTACACAAATAACAAACCAGAAAGGAATCAATCCCAAAGCCATGAATTGAACCTGGGGGCAGCCACTGTCCAAAGACCAAAGCCTTGGTTACTGAGCTACAGCATTCAGCAGGTTCTGTTGCTCTTCCCAGAAAGAGCCTAGAGGAGTCAGTTTCAAGCTTGCAAAGGCTTTTAACTGCCCAAGATAATGTTTAGGGCTGTAAATGAATCCCCAAATTCCTGTCTGCTGGATGGCAGAGACCAAGAGAAAGTATCAAGGTTTCTTTCTCACATGGTCACAAGGTTAAGCTCTCAAGTATATAAAACAAAAAGAGAGAAACTTCATATGGCACTAGTCTCAGGGACCCCCAGCAACTTTGTAAATGACCAGCTGCCAGGCTGGCTTGAAAAGCAGGCTTATAGTGGTCCTAAGCCCATCTTCTCTCCTGTGATACCTCTCTCTCCATTAAAGAACAAAACAGAAAGACAAATTCTTAGCAAAAATTGCTCCAGATTTGCTACAGCCTAAGACTAGTCTCACAAATCCTTTTTTCTATTAAACCTTTGCAGAGGAGACAATCATGTTTACATTTGCACTCACACACATATACACACACACACACACACACACAAACAGTGGGAGGAGGAGGGAGAGAGACAGAGAGAGAGAAAAAAAAAAGATGAGAAACTTGGTTGGTAAGAATTTCTTGCCCCCCTTTTTTTTGCCAGCAAACCAGGTTTCTGGGTTCCCTTTCTCTGCAGCTTTCAGAAGAACAGAGCAGCTTTGATGTCCCCGTTCACTGTATCATAGATATGGGAGCCAAGCCCCATTACTAAATAAAATCATCCTTTTCTGTTTGATGGAACCATAAGCAAAGCTTCTCAATTTTGCAAGATGCTGCCCAACAGGCTGCATGGGGAATCAAATTAATATTTTCCTTCCCAGCCAATGTAAAATACATGCAAGAAAATAGACACAAGTCACTTTGTTCAGCACCAATATTCACCTGGCAAGGCTCAAACTTTCTCCTTTTGGCCCCTGTTACCTTTGATCCACACCAGGTGTGTGTGAGGGGGATGATCTCCAAATGGTAATTCAATGTGTAATCTCTAGGCAAGAAGACAAACCTGACAAAAACAAGCAATGGGGAAAGAACTTCCTATTTAATAAATGGTGTTGTGAAAACTGGCTAGCTAGACACAGAACATTTAAACTGGATCTTTTCCTTACACCCTATACAGAAACTAACTCCAGATAAATTAAAGTCTTAAGTGTAAAAGACAAAACTATAAAAACCCTAGAAAAAAATCTAGGCAATACCATTCAGGTCATAGGCATGGGCAAATATTTTATGTTGAAATCGCCAAAAGCAATTGTAACAAAAGCAAAAATTGACAAATGGGATCTAATTAGACTAAAGAGATTCTGCACAGCAAAAGAAACTATCATCATAATGAACAGATAACCCATAGAATGGGAAAAATTTTTTGCAATCTATCTATTTGACAAAGTCCAATATCCAGAATCTACAGGGAATTTAAGGAAGTTTACAAGAAGAAAACAAACAAACACATTAAAAAGTAGGCAAAAGACATGAACAAACACTTCTCAAAAGAAGATATAGATGCGGCCAACAAACATATGGAAAAAAGCTCAACATCACTGATTGCCAAGACCAGCTCGGTTGGGGAGACTTTAACCCAGTGGCACAAGAGGAATTAAAGACACACACACAGAAATATAGAGGTGTGAAGTGGGAAATCAGGGGTCTCACAGCCTTCAGAGCTGAGAGCCCTGAACAGAGATTTACCCACATATTTATTAACAGCAAACCAGTCATTAGCATTGTTTCCATAGATATTAAATTAACTAAAAGTATCCCTTATGGGAAATGAAGGGATGGGCCAAATTAAAGGAATAAGTTGGGCTAGTTAACTGCAGCAGGAACACATCTTTAAGACACAGATCACTCATGCTATTGTTTGTGGCTTAAGAATGCCTTTAAGTGGTTTGCCGCCCTGGGCAGACCAGGTGTTCCTTCAGTTCATTCCCGTAAACCCACAACCTTCCAGCTTGGGCTTTAGGGCCATTATGAACATGCCACAGTGCTGCAGAGATTTTGTTTGTGGCCAGTCTTGGGGCCAGTTATGGCTGTATTTTGGGGGGTTTGCTCCCAATATGACTCCCTTCTTTGATTTGCAAAGAGATAAAAGTGAGGGCAGCTTTGTCACAGTGAGCTACTTCAACCTGGATTTGAGCCCACATGATGGACACCATTTGCCGAGACCAGCTAGGTTGGGGAGACCCTAACCCAGTGGCACTAGAGGAATTAAAGACACACACACACAGAAATACAGAGGTGTGAAGTGGGAAATCAGGGGTCTCACAGCCTTCAGAGCTGAGAGCCCCGAACAGAGATTTACCCACATACTTAATAACAGCCAACCAATCATTAGCAATGTTTCTATAGATATTAAATTAACTAAAAGTATCCCTTATGGGAAACGAAGGGATGGGCTGAATTAAAGGAATAGGTTAGGCTAGTTAACTGCAGCAGGAAGACGTCCTTAAGACACAGATCGCTCCTGCTCTTGTTTTGGCTTAAGAATGCCTTTAAGTGGTTTGCCGCCCTGGGTGGGCCAGGTTTTCCTTGCCCTCATTCCTATAAACCCACAACCTTTCAGCTTGGGCGTTAGGGCCTTTATGAACATGTCACAGTGCTGCAGAGATTTTGTTTATGACCAGTCTTGGGGCCAGTTTATGCTGGATTTTGGTGGGCTTGCTCCCAACACGGATCGTTAGAGAAATGGAAATCAAAACCAAAATGAGATACCATCACATACCCGTCAGAATGGCAATTATTAAAAAGTCAAGAAACAACTGATGCTGGTGAGTTTGAGAAGAAACGGAAACGCTTTTACACTGTTGGCAGGAATGTAAATTAGTTCAGCCATCATGGAAGACACTCTGGTGATTCCTCAAATATTTAGAATCGGAAATACCATTTGACCCAGCAATCCCATTACTGGGTATATACCCAAAGGAATATAAATTTTTATTTTATAAAGATGAATGCACCTATATATTCATTGCAGCACTATTCACAGTAGCAAAGACATGGAATCAACCCAAATGCCCATCATTGATAGACTGGATAAAGAAAAAGTAGTGCATATAAATCATGGAACACTATGTGGCCACAAAAAAGAATGAGATTATGTCCTTTGCAGGGACATGGATGAAGCTGGAAGCCATTATCCTCAGCAAACTAACATAGGAACAGAAAACCAAACACCACATGTTCTCACTTATAAGTGGGAGCCGACCAAAGGGAACGCATGCACACAGGCAGGGATACAACACACTCTAGGGCCTGTCAGAAGCAGGAGAGATCATCAGGAAAAATGGCTAATGCATACCGGGCTTAATACCTACATGATGGGTTGATAGGTACAGCAAACCACCATGGCACACATTTACCTATGTAACAAACCTACACATCCTGCACATGTACCCCAGAAGTTAAAATAATTTTTAAAAGATACATAAAACATCTGAACAGACATTTCTCAAAAGAAGACATATGAATGGCAAACAGGTATATGAAAAGGTGCTCAACATCACTGATATCAGAGAAAGACAATCAAAACTACAATGAGATCTCATTTCACCCCAGTTAAAATGGCTTTTTCTCTAAAAGACAGGCAATAACAAATGCTGGCGAGGATGTAAAGGGAACCCTCATACACTGTTGGTGGAAATGTGAGTCAGTACAGCTTCTATGGAGGACAGTTAGGAGGTTCCTCAAAAACTAAAACTAGAGCTACCATATGATCCACTGCTGGGTACATACCCAGAAGAAAGGAAATCAGTAGATTGAAGGGATACATGCACTCCCATGTTCCTTCTAGCACTGTTCACAATAGCCAAGATTTTGAATCCACCTAGTGAGTGTTCGTCAACAGACAACAGGATAAAAAAAAGGTGGTATATATATGCAGTGGAGTACTCTTCAGCCATAGGAAAACAAGGAGAGCCTATCATTTGTAATAGCATGGATGGAACTGGAGGTCATTAAGTGAAATTAGGCAAAGAAAGACAAACAAACATCACATGTTCTCTCTTATTTGTGAGAGCTAAAAATCAAACAGTCAAACTCATGGAAATACAGAGTAGAAGGATGGTTACTAGAGGCTGGGAAGGCACAGTGGCAGAGAGGTGGGGATGGTTAATGGATAAAAAAAGTAATTAGAAAGAATGAATAAAATTGAGTATTTATAGTATTTGACAGCAATAGAATGCCTATGGTCAATAATAATGTAATTGTACATTTAAAAAATGAAGAGGATAATTGGATGGTTTGTAACACAAAGGAAAACGGCTGGAGGTGATGGACACCTCATTTACCATGCTGCGATGATTACACACTGCATGCCTGTATGAAAGTATCTCATGTACTCCATTAAAATATACACCTACTGCGTGCCCACAAAAATAAATATTAAACATTTAAAAAACTATGAAAATTGTAATCAAAATTCACAATGATCAATAAGTACAAATAATGTAAGTTCTATGTCTGAGTTGATGCAGGGTAAGAACATATTAAGGGGGAAAGCTAGAACTGCAAATAAATGAGATCCTGAGAGCAAGAAACTGGAGAAATAACAGAAACTCCAGGGAGAAGTCTGGATCTTAAAGACATGGGAAATTGAGGGACTGGCACAGACATCTCCACAAAACCAGGTCACATCTGTGTTCCAGGAAACAGAATAGAAAATGCACCCAGGGCTGTCTCTGACAGGGTGAGCAACTGGAGAGGGAAGAAAAGATCTGGGGGACCCAGGAGGGTGGAGGGACTGGAACTGGGACCTGAGGGCGGGGCTGTGCTTCAACCTCCTCCTCCCACTGCCCTTGCCCTGCCGTCAGGAGCCCTTGGTGAGGAGGAGGTCCCCAGCTCTGTGATGCAGGCCTGGGTCCCAGTCTCTAGTCCCAAAAGTGATGCCCAGGTCTCAGTTGCTTGAAGGTGACATTGCACTTCAGATGGAAAAAATGCTCTTTCCTCTGAAGAACCCTAGTGCCACATGGCTGGGCCCCCGCTCCAATCCCTGGATTGTGGATTTCATCCTCACCTGAGTGTGGAGCTGGGGGTTTCTCTTCCTATTACTCTCCTACCTTCCGCTTGGAAGGAAGAGGAGCAGCAGGAAGGTAAGGAGCCCGCAGCCCAGCCCCACAGAGAAAGACTCTCTTCTTTTCCTCCCCTCATTCCCACTTTTCCTAAGCAACGAGAGACCCTTCTGCGATGGGAAATCTCATCATCTCTCTAGGGAAGGGCAGGGCAGGCAGGGGTGGGAGTGGGCGGAGGATTCCATCCCCAGCTCCCAGACCATCTGTGACATGTCGGCATCAGGGCAAAAGCCGACACTGGTCTCAGCCGCGAGGACCAGATCAGGAGAGGGGTGAGGTCTCTGTGGGAGGACAGGCCCCAGCTCTGGCTCATCAGCCTCTTTCCGAGGCTGGTACCTGGGGGCCCAGACGCTTCTATGTGGGGTGATCTGGGAGCTGTGCTGAGACCCTGAGAGCCTCCCGCCAGAGCCTGGATTCATGTCTGGCCTCCTTCGAAGCAGAATCCTACTGGCAGCTCAGAGGTGCCTGTAGGCCTGAGCCTGGGTCTGCCTTCAGCAGAGGAGCAGGGACTGGGGATATCCAGGGTGGAGTCACACACAAAACCCCCACTTTCATTTCCCTAAGAAGGAAAACAGAAAACATTTCATCAATGAAACATGAGTAAAAGAAACGCACACAGAGCTCCCTGAGCTAGAGGCAGAAAGCCGTGTTACTCATGAGCACTGCGTGTGTGCAGCTGGCCTGGGGAGAGGAGACTGAGAACTGGTCCCAGCCCCTCACTCTTGCTTGCCTCTTACCATCAAAGGAAGAGATTGGGAGACCCAGGAGCAGGAAGAAGATCCTAGCTCTGAAAGGTGAGGCTCTACTGCTCCCCAGGACTCCCCAGAGGTGACTGAGCATCGCCTGTCCCTGAGGAAGTCATTTGCAGAGGCCTGAGAGGAAGCTCCTGGGAGGGAAATCAGAACCCGGGGCCGCCTCAGATTATCTGTGGGAATGAAGCCATGGGCCTGGGAACCGGTATTGCCCATAAGGGGGCGCTGTGGGGAAGGCACCAAGACCTGCCAGGATATGGGGGGAGGTCAGGGAGGCTCCAGGTCCATGCGGACGGCTGTTCTTCTCGGCCATGGCTGACTCTTCTTAGAGACCACCCCTGTCCGCTCTCCCCACTAGATGGTTGTGACACCCATGAGGGGGTGTACATGGAAGCACTTTTTGCAAATGACAAAAGTTCTGCACAGTGCACACCTTGCTGTCACCATTGGGGCCATGTGGCCTTGGACACAGATGCGTGGGTTTCAGGGTCTAGTTCCCCGTGGTGTCCCCTAAAGAGACAGCCACTCAGCCTCCTGTGAAGTTTGCTGGCACTGCCCTCCCCACCATAACCCCGTCTCCTGACTTCCAGCTTGCAGAATCCTCCTGAGGGAGCCGGGGGACACTGGGGGCCTGACCAACCCTCTGGAAAGAGAGGAGACTCCCCCTTCTCTCCATGTCCTCCTTTATACCAGGGCCTCTGATGCAACCCTAGGGCCTGGTGGTGACCTGGGAGGGGGAGTTCCTGGAAAGGGAACAGGAATTGACTGAAGCTCTGAGGCTGACATAGATAGAACTTTGTGAATTCAGCAGTGGGGGAGGTGGAGGAGCTGTGGGCATCAGGTGCCCAGCCTTCCCGACCTCCCAGCCCCACCCGCCCCTAGCTGCAGCTTGTGCCTCATGTCTACTGCAGCCACCTGAGAAAGCTCACTGGGGAGGGTGGCTCTCACCTACCCTTAGCTGGAGACCCCCTGGGTGACATGTACCAACCAGCGCCTGCTAAGGCCCACCAACTGTATGGGAAATGCATGCAATGTCCATCTCCCACCAGCTTGTCCCCAAGGGCTCTCCCAGCTACTCTGGCCTCCACCCTGTCACTAGGCGCAACGACCACCTTAGAGCCTTTTTGACCACACTCAAGCCTGAGTACCTCCAGGTCACCAGAGCCCTCATTACCCCTAAAACACCCTGCACCTCAGCCACATGTGCTTTTTCCTCCTTCACCACAGCCCCCTGTTCCCACGGCCTCCTCTCCACCTCCACCCAGCTCCGGCCTGGCTGAGTTTCCGTGTGGCTCCACAATATGCCCCGTCCCTCAGAGCTGCCTTTTCCACAACCAGGGGCTGACTTCTCCAACCAGGGTGATCTCCGGCTTTGGGTGCTCCAGCGATCCCATCTGGGACCTCTCTTGCTGGAGGGAGGCTGCCACCACCTGCGGCCTCTCCACCTGCTCACATGGCAAGTCCCAGCAACCGTATCTTCCTGACCACTCCCTAGAGGCTTCCTTCTGGGGAGACCCCACACCCAGGCAGATGGAGGTAGGTGCCTGCACATTCATCCACCCCGACATGCAGAAGCTGCTGGAAACTCTCATCACCAAGAGAGCAGTGATGAAGATGTGGCAGGAGAAAGAAAGGAGGCAGGCAGACTACCTGCAGATGACATCACTGGGGAAGGAGTGGGACATCATGACTCTAAATCCCTTCTGGAATGTGACAACCCAACCACAGCAGCTGCCCGGTCCTCAGCAGGTCTCTGATGCCACGTCCATGGGGGACCACTTACAGTGGAAATGCAGCCAGCTCTTCTGAGACCTCTTCTCCCCTCTTTCAATAGGGAGTCCCTGGTGGTCACGGCCTGGGTGTCTAGGAACCCTTCCTCACAGAATGTGTACTCTGTACCATTGGATAAAGCCTCCACTTCTCTTCAAGGTGAACCTGAGGTTGAGGCATCCTCACAGCTTTCCCAGGCACAGTCCCAGCCCCACACATGGCCCAGCTCCAACCGTTCACTTCAACCTGGCCCCAGTCCCAGCCCCCACCTCTGGCTGGGATCCAGAAGCAGTCCCACTGCTCACCCCCTGTCCCAAGCCTACCGTGCTCTTTTCCACCCCAGATCAGGTTCTGTGGGGCATCTTGCCCTACATCCAATGAGAGGGCACAGTCTGTCATCCCCAGTCGAGTGGAGTATCTTGAATGGCCCTTGCAGAAGTGACTAAAGTGGAAGAGGGCTTTTTCCTTTCTCCTAAAAAATTCTCAGGCCGTCCTGAGCCAGCCCACTGTCCACCTTCCCCAGAAGAGGCCGGCTTTTCAGAGCCCCAAGTCAGCCTCCATTCTTTCTGGGGTTGCCTCCAGCACTGAGATCCCAGAGCACCGGTGGCAAGGAAGTAGTGCCATGTGCCAGGAGCAGTCCCATGGCCCTCCCAGCAGATTCCATCTGGAGACCTCTGCAACCTGAGGGGGAATTCCCAGGGAGGTCCCAGGGTCAGGCAGAAGACACACAGGGGGTCCTCTTGCCCTCCCAGGCTTCTGAATTTGCAGGAAAGGGCAGGAAGAATATGCAGAAGACAGGACTCAGGAGCTCTGGAAGGTTATCTAGGAAGAGGTGCTTAGGGTCCAAACTAGAGGCACAACCAAGCCAGGATCAAGGCACAGGAAGGAATTCAGTGAAGGTTCTGGAGAAAGACAAGGAGGAGGCAGACGGTGACTTCAGGAAGCCCTGGAAGTACCAATCAGTAAGTTCCACACCCAGGGACCCAGACAGGAAGCATTTGGAAAACAAGCTGCAGGTCCGTATGGACAGGAAGGTGGGGGAGATCAAGGAGGGCTGGATCTCTGTATCTGTGTATTGCTCCTGGTTCATGGCCAAACGTGCTGTTCCCAAGTCTGACACCCACAGGAAACTGGGGAAGCTGGCATCCTGGAGGGGTGGGAAAGCCCACGTGAACACCTCCCAGGAGCTTTCCTTCCTTCATCCCTGCACCCGGCAGATGCTGGAAGCACATCTTTTCAGGTTCTGTGTGAGGCACAGGTGGGGTCCAGACCTCCAGTCCCTATAGCCCATAAATGTCCAGTCAGGTAAGGCTCAGCCCCCACCCCTCCCATACTCCACATTTCCCCTCTGGGCCTCCTGGGAATCTCGGGTTGAATCTGTAGCCAAGTTTGTCATTTTATTGGAAAAACCTCCCCAGAATGGTCCAGGAGACAACAGAACAACAGGCAAGTCAGCCCCACTGTGAGTTGCCCTGTCCCTGCCCCACCACCTGAGCAGGAGGAAGGCCAGAGTGCTCCAAGATGGTCCCAGTCAGCTGACACCCATAAGCAATTAGAGGCCTCTCCGACTGGACAGAAGGACAGGGCGTCTTCTCAGTCCCCCATGTGCAGCCTTGTAGGCAGAACCTGGCAGAGCAGGACTGTCCTGGGGTCTGGGAAATCCAACCTTGAGGGGTTCAGAAATGGCTGGGAATGAGGCATGGCTTGAGATTGAAAGCATGTCCCCAGGAAACTCCTGTCATAACAGAGCCCTGCAAGAGTTCTGCATAGGGTCCCAGTGGGCAAGGGCCAAAGACACCCTGGAAGCACTGGAGGCTGAGGAGGAGAAACCCCCTGCTTCAGAAGCCACCTTGGGAGCCAGTGTGAGGGCAAGTTCAGGAAGTGTTCAGGTGGGCCTGAGGAGCACAGAGGCTGTGGGGACCACTAGTGTCTACACTATAGTGTAAACTGGTGTCTGTAGACCTCAGTGTCTACAATCTGTGTTGCTCAGGATCCAGGGCATCTGTGTCTGAAAGCACAGGCAGTCAATGAGATTGCGCTCACAGTGCAGGTGGACTCAGAGGAGCAGGTGCCAGGCCGTGTCTCCAGCATCCTCCTCCAGGAGGGCCCCACAGACCTGTGCCTTCCAGGCCACAAAGTGGACATGCTCCCAGCCATAGACTGGCCACCCACTAATGCCCCACTGTCCACCTCCCAGACTGTGTTCAGTAGGAGGAACATGGCAGCTTTCCAGGGGTCATGTGCCCTCCTGTGGAAGGGAGGGGACAGACTGGGGCAGCAGGAGCCTGTGAGCCCAAAAGTGAAGGCCCCACAGAAGAGTCAGAAGATGCTGGGCTCTGTGAACAAGGGCGAGGCCTGCAGGAGGCCCAGACCAGGGTAGCAGGGACATAGGTGCAAGGGACCCAGGACCTCCGAAGCCAGTTGGAGGAGCCACCCTGCCCATGCCAGGGAAATAGGAGACAAACAATAAAGGAAATATGACAAGCCTCAGCTAGAGAAGGGACAGGCACCACCAGAGTGCAACTTCTGGAGAAAGATCAATCACCATTCACAGGGTATACTATCAGAGGAACCAGCTCCCAATATTTCAACATAGGTTCTTTTCTATTTTCCCTACGTGTTGGCTGGTCTGAGAAATAAAAAGAAAGAGTCCAAAAGAGAGAAATTTTACAGCTAGGTGTCCGGGGGTGACATCACATGTTGGCAGGTTCCGTGATCCCCCCGAGCTACAAAACCAGCAAGTTTGTATTATGCATTTCAAAGGGGAGGGAGTGTATGAATAGGGTGTGGGTCACAGAGATCACATGCTTCAAAAGGCAATAAAATATCACAAGGCAAATAGGGGCAGAGCAAGATCACAAGGCCAGGGCAAAATTAGAATTGCTCAGGAGGTTTCATGTCCCACTATGTATGCATTGTCATTGATAAACATCTTAACAGGAAACAGCGTTTGAGAGCAGATAACTGGTCTGACAAGAATTTTCTAGGCTGGTATTTCCTAATCCTAGCAAGCCTGGGGGTGCTGCAGGAGACCAGGGTGTATTTCATCCCTTATCTACAACTGCATAAGACAGACGCTCCCAGAGCGGCCATTTTAGAGAACTTCCCCTGGGAATGCATTCATTTTCCCAGGGTTATTCCTTGATGAGAAAAGAAATCAGCAATATTTCTCCTATGTGCTTTCTGAAAGAAGAGAAATATGACTCCATTCTACCTGGCCCCACAGGCAGTCAGACTTTATGGTTATCTCCCTTGTTCCCTGAAAATCGCTGTTATCTTGTTCTTTTCAAGGTGCCCAGATTTCATATTGTTCAAACACACAGGCTTTACAAACAATTTGTGCAGATAACACAGTCACCACAGGGTCCTGAGGCAACATACATCCTCAGTTTATGAAGATGACAGGATTAAGACATTGAAGTAAAGACAGGCATAGGAAATTACAAGAGTATAGTCTGGGGAAGTGATCAATGTCCATGAAATCTTCATGATTTATGTTCAGAGATTGCAGTAAAGACACACATAAGAAATTATAAAAGTATTAATTTAGGGAACTAATAAATGTCCATGAAATCTTCACAACTTATGTTCTTTGGCCATGGTTTCAGCCGGTCCCTCCATTCAGGGTCCTTGACTTCCCCCAACAGTCTACACCCCAGGAAAAGAGGTGCAGGGCAGGAAGACGTACTTCAGAAAGGCAAGCCCAGGGCAGATGCTGTCCAGAGCTAGGAGTCTGATCCAGCAAGGTTGTTTATGGATAGCATGACTAAAGAAGCCCAGGCCATCATCAGAGTTGTGGGTCAAATCCTGGTGGACAAATTGGGGATTCAGCAGGGATGTGGTCCCTCAGAGATCAACTGCCACAAAGGCAACCTCCAAGCCCAGAAGAATGTGCCTTCCTGCTGCCACAGGAGTCACTACCACCAGGAACACAGCAGAGAGATGAGAGCCCTGGCCTGCAGCCCCAAAGCCACCCCCAAGGGCCACAACTGTCCTGTCAAAAACAAGGGCATCAGAGACAGAGACAGCAGTTGGGCTCCCACCTCCCAGGGAGCCTGTGTCCCCAGCTGGTCCCCACCACCACAGGCCACAAGTGGCAAGCACCTCCGGTGGCCCCATCCACAGCCACAGGAACTGAGGTCTACACAGATGTGTCTTGCTTCCTGAACCAGCTCAGGCTTCTCACACCTCTCCTGGGAGAGTCAGGGGGCTCTACTCAAATAACACTGGACACCTACATAACAAACCTGTCCTGCATGGATCATCACAGTTCCCATGTGTTCCTGACTTCCACGGAGAAGTTCCCAATGTACCTGCTTTCCCTGCAGAGGTGGAAGCTTCTGTCTGTGCCATGCTAGGGCACAGGAAAGGGCTCAGTGTCAGCTCCTCCTGAGTGTGGCTCCCAGAATGACTGGGCCAGGAGGAGGCTGACAGGGACCTGGAAGACCCCATGTTCTCCCTGTCCCCACACTGTGTCTGGTTTCCAAACTGGATCATGACTCAGAGCCTTCAGGACGTGTAAGGATAGCAAACCCTTTGGAGATTCCACCTGGGCTCTGGCTCACTGCAACCCCCATTCTCACTAAGATAACTTCTGTGCTGCTGTAGGAGCTGGGTCTGCAGGGGCCTCACGGACTGAGGGGGTGGTAGGCTCCAGGAGTGATGGATCCCAGAAACCCCCCTGCCCCACAGTAGTCTGGGAATGTGGGGGTGTCCTGTGCTGGCCCTGGGTCAGAGGCAGGACTGCTCTTTCCAGGATCTCCTGGTGGGGAAGAGATGACACCCTCCCCAGACCCTTTCCTGCATGCTGAGTTCTGGGATGGACTTGGGCCCTGCCAACACTTCCTTCAGCCTTGATAACACCCCTGGGTTCATGTCTGCCGTCCCGGCCTCACTCCGCAGAGGAGTCTCCCAGCCCACTGGTGTAGGGTGTCCGTTTCAGGAGGCACCCAGGGCTGCTGCCTACTCCTCTGGTAGGACTCTGTGGTCAGGAACCACAGGAGAGGACCTTCGGTTCAGGGTGGGAGGTGGGAAAAGAATCAGGGAAGACGAGCCTAAGATTGCAAGTGCAGGATCCAAAAGCTGCCTGCAGCTGTAACCAGGGTCCTCGCAGTCTGGTGACCATTACAAGCAAAAGTGGTCAGTGCCACTCCCGGGGGAGGGGAACCCAGAAGGCAAGGGTTGGCCTGGGTCACACAGCACATCTATGGTTCCAGGCCCATGTGCTTGCAGGGGACACATTGGGGCTCAGAGAATCTGGTCACATGGTTGGCAGGGACAGTCCCCACATGGCCCAGTCCTGTGCTTCCTCCGTCCTGGTGCTGGGTCCTTCCTGGCCATCCCCAGGGCAGGCAGGAGCCAATTCCTCATAGGGATCTGCCCAAGGGTGTTCTGCCCCAGGAGACCTCTGCACCTGCAGGGGTTGTGGAGGCTGAGGACAAGGGGACAGGCCTGTACCCAGGCCTGGTAGGACCCAAGTTGGGGACCTGTTTTGAACATGCCCTGGTGTCACTTTGGGTGTCCCAACTACTGCTGGAGCCAAGTCCTGTCTGGGGTGGTGACCTAACATCTATGGGACCCAGGATCCTGGGACCTGCAGCAGAGGAACTCCACATGGACCCCCAGTAGACCCCAACACTCAGAGATTCCCACAGAGACCACATTCATCAATATTTCACAGATTCCCCGCAGTGATCCCCAGAGACCCCAACAGAGAATCTGAGATCCCCCCACAAAGACCCTCCAGAGGGACCCCCCCCCAGAAATCCCCGAGAGACTCACACAGAGACTCTTCAAAAGCAACACAGAGATCCCCACGGAGACATCCGCAGTGAGTCTAACAGAGACCTGCACAGAGAAAATATATCAAGGTCACTTTGCCACCCCCTAAAAACCATAGCACTGCACTCAATTGGTGAAAATGAGCGGCATCTACCTCATTATCAGCAGCGGTTTTTTCTCCTGGTCGCCTCCTGCCCTCTTCTGGATAAGATTCCTTGAGATACCAAACAATAGAAAGGCCTCCTCTATTAGACAGCCTCCAATTTCGAGCAAGCCCCTGAACCGCTGACAGATCCTTCCCAAGATCACCCAGTCACAACCCCCATGCTGATATCAAACTGTAAGGTTCTTAATAGAAACGGTGAGAGTTCCTCTGATGCCATCCTTCTGAGACCGCCCTCAGTTGCTCAGGCCATGCTCCCCCTCACTGCCAAGGGAATCCACCCGGCTGGTCTAGGTCGGCCTTGCTCACGGGGCTCCTCCTGCAGGCCTTGTGCTGGAGCACACGGAATAGGAAGGATCTCAGCTTGGACAAAGCTTCCTCAGAAAACCTTCTCCAACTCCCCTATGAGGCCAGACTCCCTGTGCTGGGTTTCCCACCCTGGCCCTCCTTCCCTTGTGACATCCTCTGCACACCTGCGCATGTTTCTTCTAGAACCCTAAACGCTTCTGGTGGGCCCAGTGAGGAGGTAGGCGTGCCTGACCACACTCCCGGTACTAACTGTGGCCCCTATTAAAAATTGTTTCATAAAATCTCCTTAGTTAATGGGCACAGGAATCAATGCTTCCTCTACCTCATATATAAGTTGCATCACAAAAATCATATTTTCATGAAGGGTCTTAACTCTTTCCACTAGCCAATATCATGTTTCAAAGAAAATCTGTAAAAATAAAATGGCATTGAAACTTCAAATTTAGTGGTATAAAGAAATTTCCAAATTCAAATTATTCCATCTAAGTTACTTATTTTATAGTTCAAATATGAATACTCTTGTAAGTTTTGAAATCCTTCAAAGTAAAATTCTGATGTTTAGAAAATACAAACTAAAAACAATTTTGCTTAAAAGCATTCTTTCTAATGTGCCACAAATTTGTTTTACAACACGATTACCAAAAAAGATGTTATTTTTAAGTAATTTAAATATACAATTTGCACACACATACTGTAAATCCACTCTTGTAAAAATGAGGAGCAGCTATATGTTTACTTTAACATCTAAGATGCTGAAATCTCTATACAATACATTGCTTATTTACAACCACATGTAAAATAGGGGATTGATAAATAATTCAGCCTGCATATTTGTTCTGTTTGTGATTTTTTAAAATTATTGAAAATAATTGAAAATCTTACAAAACATCATCTGTTTGAAGGATGTTAGAAAAGAGAGGGTAGAAAAATAGGACTGCACATTGATTGCTTAATGGTTTAACTTCAGTTATAAATACACACATATTATACATATCTGTGTGTGTATATGTGCACTGGTCTGTATATGCATGTGCGAGTGTATATACGTGTGTGTGTTGTAACATCATTGGATTATTCTCACCCATTCTATTGTTGGCTGGAATACACTGCTCTTTTCTGTTATTCTGCAGAGCAGGGTGCATCACAAGTGATCTCTGGACTTGCCGAAGCAACTATTCTCTCTCCAGCAATTTCTGCTACTGCTTGGGTTTGGAAATTTCCTCCCTGCTCACCTCCACTGGCAGCATGTTCACCTCACCTAAGGCCCTCTGGTTCCACTCTTAATGCTCCAAAAATGTGATGAGTGTAAAGAGAATTTTCCTCTCAGGAAAACAATAATGGCTAGATCAGTGATACACTATGGGTTCATAAAGAAAGTGAGTCTATTTGATTTGTCTATTAACCTGGAAGAGCACATTGAATATTTTTTCTTTTTTAGAATAAACACAGGCACACATTGATCTTTTACTGAAAAAGAAAACATTTAAAGGTACATATAAATAATAACAAAATACTTTTATTTAGCCCTAGATCCCAATAATTTTTTTAGAACTCTTTTCCTAAAAAGTTTACAGTACAACCTTTTATATTTAAGTTTGCAAGCCATTTCAAGTTAATTAGTGTATAAAGTACGAAGTTTACACTGAGATTTTGAGCCTATAAATGTTTGTTTTCTCCAGTAACATTTGTTAAAAAGACTATTCTTTCTCCTTCAATTGCTTCTTTACCATTGTCAAAACTGAGTTGAGTATATTTACTTGTGTCAATTTCTGAGTTCTCTTTTCTGTTCTGCTGACTTATGTCTCCATCTCTCCACCAATATCATGTGCCTTTTCATATAAACTTAAAATAGGTTTATCTATATGCACAAAAAAATGTAGCTGGAGTTTTTATATGACTGTTGTTAAGTCTACCCATCAATTTGAAAAGAGTTGACATCTTTGCTATCTTGAGTCTTCCAAACCATTAATAATGTACGTTTGAATTTATTTAATTCTTCTCTCAATTCTTTCATGCACATTTTGTCATTTTTTCCATCTTGATTCCGCATGTCTTGTCAGATTTTTGCATAAGTATTTTCTTTAGAGCAATTGTAAAGGTACTTTCAGTTTCCACACATTCATTGTTAGTTCATAGAAATATGAATTTTGGAGGATGGATCATTTATCCTGTGAACTTGCTAAGTATTATTATTTCTCCAAGAATATTTTTAGTTTCGCTGAGACTCTACAAATACAATAGTGTAATGTGCAATAGATGCCACTTTCCTTCTTTCTTTTTTTTTTTTTTCCTATCAGTGTGGCTTGCTTGTTTTTTGCCCAATTGTGCTGCTTAGAACTTTTAGTGCTCTGTCAGATAGCATTGTTGAGAGCAGACGTCTCTGCCTTGTTTCCACCCTGAGGGGAAAATCATTCATTCTTTCATCATTAAGCATGACATAGCTGTTTGTTTTTGATAAATAGTCTTGATAAAGTTCAGGAAATTTCTTTGTAGGTCTAGGCTTCTGAAAGTTTTTATCATAAAACTGTGCTATATTTTGGCAAATGCTCTTTCTGCATCAATTGAGATCAGTAGCGTATGTATTTTTGAATCATGTTTCTTTGTCCAGGTAGATATTCCCTGTGTTTTAATTGACACATGTACACAATTTATATTTAAGATAACTGTAATATATATGTCAAGGCCTAGGTGTTCTACTTTATAATTTATTTTCTGCTTGTTCATTCTCTTTTTGTTTCCTCTGTTCTCCTTCCTAACCTTACTGTGAGTTATTGAAGTAGTTTTAGGATTACATAATGATTTATTTATACTGGTTTTTTAGTACATCTCTATATAATTTTCTTACTATCTTTACCTTATTATTGTTATACATGTGTAACTGATGCCAAAATCAACTGGCATTGATGTTTTACCACTTTAAATGAAGTGTAGAAACTTTACTTCCATTTAAGTCCTTTTAGCCTCCTTGCTTTTAAAAATAGAATTGCACTGAGTAACACATCCAATACACTGGATGCTGCAACAGGCAGTGTTATAATTTTAGTGTAAACACCAAATATGATTTTTAAAAACTTCTGAGATGATGAATAACCTATGACATCTATTTACATTTTCCCATTCTCTTATTCTTTTCTTTCTGAAGTTCCAAGCAGTTTTCAGATATCATTTGGTTTCTGTCTAGAGGACTTACTTTTCAGCTTTGTAAGAGGAGTTTTGGTAAAACACAAATTGTGTCAGTTTTCCTTCACATAAGGATGCCTTTATTTCTCCTTTCTTTTTTAATGTTATTTTTGCTGGACATAGAATTTGCACTTGACAGTTTTTTCTTTCAGGACATACATGTTGGGACACATCCTTGTGTCCTACACTGTTTCAGATGAGAACTCTGTTGTCATTTGAATTTTATTTTTATAAGTCCATATAGTTTTTGGGGGGTAGGCTTTCAATAATTTTTATTTGTCTTCTGTTTTCAGAAATTTTTATATGATATGTTTTAATATGAGTTCTTTTAGGTTTATCTTATTTAGAATTTCCTCAGCTACTTCATTCTCTAGGTTTGTGTCTTTGTCAAAATTAAGATGTTTTCAGATATCAATTTATTGACTCTTTTTCCAGCGCCACTATTTCTTTCCACTCTCTTGGTTTCTGATGATACATAGACTCAATATTATGATGCTGCCTGCCAGGTCCCCAAGGGTATTCTCTGTTGTTTCATTTTGTATCTATTTTTGCTCTCTTGTTCAGAATAGAATCAGTAAATCCTACTGATTTGTCCTCAAGTTTACTGATTCTATCTTCTTTTTTCTCTTCTTTACTATTAAGCTTATCCAGTAAAGTTTTATTTCAGTTATCTTATTTTTTAATTCTTTAATTTCCATTTGGTTAATTCTTATAACTTTCATTTTTTGGTGGAGATTTTCAAGATTTACATTTGCTTCAAAAGAACTCCTAATTGCCTGCTGGTGCCACCTCACTCAGTCTCATTGCAGCTGTGTCAGCGTGGAGGTTTGGTTCACCCCAGGGTCCTACCGACACCAAAAGTGGGGTTGGGGGAAATTGGAGATGATGCCACCTTGTCAGTGTGGTGGCACTGGGTGCAGCAGAGGCTCAGCTTCCTGCTTGACTTCAGTGACACCAGGGTTAGGAAGGTGACACTAGCGTACCTCACCCTGCCTCAGTCTCAATGTTGCTGCATGAATTTGAGGCTAAGCTTACCTCTGGCACCTCCAGACACTACTTTGGCAAGGGATTTGTAGAACTGTCTGCTTTTGCCAGACAGAAAATGGAAGAACAGCTTCTTTCTTGGTCTGTTGATATGACCTTGATAGAAATACCAGAATGCCACCTTCTTTTGCAATGTGGGAGAGGGAAGATTTATCTCCGTTCCTGTCCCCACTGACACCATCAGGCAAGGGAATCAGAGCACTGCTGCTTTCTTCCACTCCGTGGAAGTGAAGTGGATCATCAGCTCCACACTGGACTCCACTGAACTATGATGTTTGGGGGTTTTTCCACTGATGTTTGGCTACAGTCAGGTGGGTATTCCCTGCTATGCCATTATTTTCCAGGTTCTTTGGCTGAGAAAGCTGGTGTTTTGTTAGGTTTGGTTTTGTTGGGTGTGGTTTCTGGTTGGCGGCTTCTGCAGCACTCTCTCCAGGGCAGATGAGAAGTATAGGAGACACACACCACTGTGTAACTCCCCAGGGAGTCTGACTTCCTTACTATACTTTTCCAACACTTCACATGCTCATTTGTTGCTGTATGTGCAGACTTTCATTTAGAACACAAAGGATGTGATAGTAATGAGGCTTCTCCAACTGGGCTGAAAACAGGTGTGTTTTTGTCTTAAAATCATAAGAACGAGTATTTAAAAAAATACTTGAATAGGTTGATGAGAATCCTGGGGAGAACTAACACATGACTGGGGAAAAAAAACACATTTTCAACACTACAAGAAAAAGTCATTTCATAACAGTAAAAATTCCAGCTCACGTTATCTACAACTTACTTACTCATTTATTCTAGCCTGGTGTCAGAATTATCATTTGTCCCTGTGATAAACAAAATTACTAGCCAAAGGGGAGTGTTTCTATGCAGCTTGTTTGGTCTTAACCTTAGAGTAGCCAATCAAAATACAATTTTCCAAAGTGTCTTTGATCAGTTTCTTTTTCTTCCTGGAAACCTCAGACTTCCTAGTGGATTTTTTTTTTTTAATTTGCAGAAAATAAGGATGAGATCTTGTAGTGTAGGATTTAGTAGGTTTTGAGAAGCCCACAGAGACATGTGTCCATCATCCAGCACTACAGAGAACAGCTGAATCACCCTAAAATTCTCTGTGTGATGCCTTTGTGATCAACCCTTCCCTTTCTTCCAATTGTGGGAAACCTCTGATCTGTTTTTTTGACCTATAATTTTGCTTTCTCCAGAATGCTATACAAATGAAATCATACAATATGTAGACATTTGGGGCTGACTTCTTTCACATACATAATACATGTAAGTTCATCTCTACTAGTGTGTAAGGCAATAGTCTGTTCCTTTTTATTGTTCATGGTATTGACGCAATAGTCTCTCTATTCACCTGTAGAAAGATGTCTTGGTTAGGCTGGGTGCAGTGGCTGACATCTGTGATCCCGGCACTTTGGAAACTGAGACGGGCAGATCATGAAGTCAGGAGTTTGAGACCAGCCTGGCCAACATAGTGAAACCCCGTCTCTATTAAAAATACAAAACAATTAGCTGGGTGTGGTGGTGGGTACCTGTATTCCCAGCTACTTGGGAAGCTGAGGCAGAATAATTCCTTGAACCTGGGAGGCAGAGGTTGCAGTGAGCCGAGATCGCGACATTGCACTCCTACACTCCAGCCCCGGTGACAGTGTGAGACTCCATTTCAAAAAAGAAAAAAATAATAAAAAATAAAGACGTCCTGGTTGTTTCCAGGTTTTAGAGATTATGAGTAAAGCTGCTAAAACATTTGCCCAGCCTACAGGCTTTTATGTGAATTTGTTTTCATTATACATTGATAAATATATAGGAATGGAATGGTTGAACCTCACACTGGACATATGTTTTACTTAATATAAAGTTGCTAAATTATCTCCTAAAGTGACCATGTCATTTTACATTCCCAACAGTAATGAAAGAGAATCTTTGTTGCTACACATCTTCAGGAGCATTTGATATTTCAATTTTTTATTTCCATTCTAATGGCAGGTAGTAGTATCCCATTGTAGTTACGATTTGCATTCCCCTATTAATTAATAACAATAAACATGTTTTCATATGTTTATTTGCCACATGTCTGTCTTCTTTTGAGATGTATGTGCTCAAAATTTTTGCTCATTTTAAATTGGACTGTTTGTTTTGTATTGTTGAGTTTTAAGGGTTCTTTATTTATTCTGGATGAAAGCTTGTACAAGATATGTGACTGATATGGTTTGGCAGTGTCCCTGCCCAAATCTCATTTTGAATTGTAGTTCTCATAATCCCTATGTGTTGTGGGAGGGACCCAGCAGAAGGTAATAGAATCATGGAGGCAAGTTACCCCGCTGCTGCTGTTCTCATGATAGTGAGTGGGTTCTCATAAAATCTGATGGTTTTATATAGGGCTTTTCTTCCTTTGCTTGGCACTTCTCTCTCCTGCCACCATGTGAAGAACAACATGTTTGCTTGCCTTCTGCCCTGATTGTAAGTTTCCTGAGGCCTCCCCCAGCCATCTGGAACTGTGAGTCAATTAAACCTCTTTCCTTTGTAAATTACCCAGTCTCAGGCAGTTCTTCATAGCAGCAGCTGAACAGACTAACACAGTGACTTAAAAATATTTTTCCCTGATTGTTTTAGCTTTTTGCTCTTGTAATGGTTCTTTCACAGAATGAGCATTTTCAAATATGATAAAGTGTATTTTTTCATTTTCTCTTTTATGGATCATGTGTAGGGTATTTTATCTAGAAACTCATCAATGACCCCAAAGTCATATCTAATATCCCCTGTTTTATGATAGTATTTTATTGCTGTATACTTTACACTTTTATATAGTCCACTTCAGTCCACATTTGTAAAAGTTGTAAAATATGCATTAAGGTTCCCCCTTTTTTTTTTTAACATGGGGAAATCCCATTATTACATTCCCATTTAGAGAATAGATTATACTTTCCCCTTTTCCTCTGTGCCTTTTTCAAAATGCAATGGAATATATTTGTGTGGGTCTATTTCTGGGGTCTCTATTCATTCCATTGGTCTATGTGTCTAGTGTTTTAACAATATTTAAACAAAACCACAATATTTTGAGAACTGTAGCATAATAGTAAACCTTGTAATCAGTAGTGTATATCCTGTAACTTTGTTTTTTTTTCAGAAGTGCTTTGACTATTCTAGTTCTTTTGCTTTCCAACTACCAATAAAAAGCATGCAGAAATGTTCACTGTTAATGCAGGAACTCTACAAATAGAAATGGAAAAGACTGGCAGCTTAACTATATTGAGACTATGAATTCATAAGTATTTAATTCCCCTCTTTTACTTAAATTTTCTCTTATTTATTGCATTTATATTTTATAATTTTCAGCATATAGATCCTGCACTTACATTGTTACATTAATACCTAAGTACTTAATTTTTGCTTCTATTTTAAACAGTAATTTAGTTTTTTCAACTGTTAATGCCTAACACATAGGAAAATTATTGACATTCTATATTGACCTTTGATAATAAAACACTATTCATTTCACGTATTTTTATAGAAGCTTTTTGTAAATACTGTAGGATTGTGTATGTAAACATTTGTTTTATGAGCAAATAGAGGCAGTTTTACTTCTTCCTTTTCAATATGTATGTTATTAATTTCTTATTCTTGTCTTGTTGCACTTTGCAAATCTTGTAATACAATATTGAATAGGACTTGTTCCCACTCTTAAGGAAAAATCATTTCATAATCATCATATAGTGTACAGATTTAAACATATATCCTAAGTTCTTTTATTCCTAATTTTATGAAAGTTTTGGTCAGAAATAGATGTTGGATTTCATCGAATGCTCTTTCTGCATCTCTTGAGAAGAAATGTTTTAAAAATAGTCTTTGTATAGCAGATTACTTGGATTGGATTTTAATAGTGAATCAGCTTTGTTTTTACTGGACATAATGAATCATCCTACATGGGTAGATGTTCAATTTGATATCACAATATTTTGTTGTCATTTTTCATATATGTCCATGACTGATACTTGTCTATAGTTTTCTTTTCTCTCAATATCATTTTTTGGTTTTGGTGTTATTGTAATGCTGGCCTTATAAAATGAGTTGGGAGTGCTCCCATCTCATCTATTTTCTCTAAAAGTTTGTGTACTGTCAAAATCATGTACTCTTCAAATATTTGATAGAAATCAGTGAAAGAACATGTGAATAGATTTTTTGGTAGATTTTATTTACAAATGCAATTTCTTAATTAATACAGGACTATTTGTTACCGTTTCTTCTTCAGTGAGGTTTGGCAGTATGTGTTGTGTCTCTAGAGGAATTTCTCTTTTTCATCTCATCTATTATATTTGTGTGTGTAAAATTATTTGTAGCATTACTTATTTATGCTATAATGTTTATTGATAGCTTGTCTTTCAGTCCTGCTGTTAGTATTCTGTACTCTCTCTTCTCTTTCCCTTTCTCTCTCTTTGGTTTTCAATTTCACTTATTTCTGCCCTAATTGTTATTAGTTCCTTTCTTTAGTTTCTTAGATTTAAGCTGTTCTTCTTTCTCTACGTTCCTAAAGAAGAATCTTAGGCTACTGAGGTGAAATTATTATTCTTTTCAAAGAACCAACTTTTAGCTATGTTTATTTCTTCTACTGCTTTTCAACCTTTTACTTCACTGATTTATACTCTAATCTTTATTATTTCTCTACTTCCGCTAGCTTCATATTTTGTTTTCTCTGGCTTTTAAACTGCCTTTAGGTATAGAGTGAAGTTACTGATTTGCGATTTTTTTAATGTAGTTGTTTATATCTATACATTTTCCTTCAAACTCTACTTTCACTGCATTCACTAAGTTTTGGTATGTTTTGTTTTTATTTTGTCTCAAGATATTTTCTAATTTCACTTGTGATTTATTCTTTCACTGGTAGTTTAAGAGTATATTGTTTAATTTCTGCTTATTTGTGAATTTTTCAGTTTTCACTTATCTGTTGTTTCCTCCATTGTGGTTGTAAATTATATTTTGTAAGATTTAGAACTTTTAAAAATGATTAGGACATATTTTTGTGGACAAAGATATGGCCTATCCCAGAGAAAGTGCCACATCCACTCAAAAAGAATGTATATTTTGCTGTTGTTGGGTGGACTGTTCTGTACATGCTCTAAATGGTTTATACTGTTGTTCAAGTCTTCTATTTCTCATGAAGTTTCTGTCTCGTTTTTCTGCCCATTAATTAAAATGAGGTATTGAAGTGTCCAACTACTATTATAGAACTGTGTGTTTATCCTTTCAATCCTGTTATTTTTTTTTCAGCTTTACTGAGGTATATTTGAGAAATAAATTTGTACATATTCAAGTTTACAATCTGATGTGTCTATATGTATGCACATTCTGAAATGATTACCAAAATGAAGTCAATTAATATACTAATTACCTCACATAATAGTTACCTTTTTTGTGTGCATGCATGAGATAAGAATACTTACCCCATCCCTAGAGACTGCAGAGAGGCCATTCCAGCTGCTCCAGGCTCCCGCAGAGGAGGAGCGGGGCGGGTGGCACCGCCAGGGGGGGCCCTCAGGCCTGGCGGGCACGCATTCCAGAGGCTGCCCAGGCCAAGGTGCAGTTGTCCTCTGCCCTGTGTGTGCGGGCAGCAGCCGCCCGTCGTCTCCCAAACCCGCTCGCGCCGCCGGCATCGCAGAGCCTGGGCCAGACATCCTGGAGGCTGCACAGGAACAAGAACTGAGAACCTGCTGCTCAAACCCATCCCAGGTGACTGCGGACTGCCCATGCCAGCGGCTCCTGTCTCCCTGAGGTGGAGGAGTCGAGCGGGATGCACGACTTGGGGGCCCTCAGGCTGGGCGCGCTGGCCATCCCCAGGCCTCCCAGGCCATGCCCCTCCAGCCCGCCTGGGCTCCCCAGCTGCAGCCACCCTCTGTGTGCAGGTAGCAGCCTATGGGAAACCTCTAAGCCCGCCTGCACTCTTAACACCTCAGAACCGGGGGCAGATGTCCCGGTGGCTGCAGCCAAGCCAGATGGTCTGCCCCATAGTGGCTGCACAGGAGCGGGAACCTGCCGCTCAATCCTATCCCCGGTGGCTGCAGAGGGCCCCTGGCCAGCGGTCCCGAGCTCTGGCAGAGGAGGCGGCAGGGCCTGGCGGACTCTCAGGCTCGGTGCACTGGTGATCCAGAGGCCGCTCAGGCCATGCTCCCCCGCCTGGACGCCCAAGCTGCTGCCACCCTCCGCCTGCGGGCAGCAGCTGTCTGGGAACTCCTAAGCTCGCTCGAGCTCCCTGGATCGCAGAACCCGGGCCAAATGTCACCGTGGCTGTGGGCAAGCCAGGTGGTCTGCCTGGCGGCGGCTGCACAGGGGCGAGAACTGAGAACTTGCCGCTCAGCCCCATCTCTGTTGGCCGCGGAGTGGGGTCTGGGCTCCCTTGGACCGCCTGGCCAGCGGTCCCGAGCTCCGGCAGAGAAGCCGAAGGGGAGGCCCGGCGAAGGGGACGGACTCTCAGGCCGCGCGCGCGCTCGCAATCCCACGGCCTCCTAGGCCATGCCCCACCAGCCCTCCTGGTTGCCCAAGCTGCAGCCGCTTTTATTGTTTGTGTGTGTGCAGGCAGCAGCCGCCAGGCAACCTCCAAGCCCGCCAGCGACCCCAACCTCGCAGAACCTGGGCCAGATGCCGCGGTGACTGCGGCCAAGCCAGGCAGCCTGCCTGGCGGCGGCCGCACTACAAGCAAAAACTGACTCAGCCCCATCCCCGGTGGCTGCGGAGGGCCCCGGCCAGCTACCCTCTCTCTCTCCAGACGAGCAGGGCGGCCAGCGCTGCCAGGCGGGCTGCGCGCCTGCGATCCTGGGGCATCCTGGGCGGGCCCAGAGAACCCGCGAGCCAGCGGCGCCTGAGCCCGAGCTGTAGCCGCCCCCTGCTGGCGCACGCTGCCTGGGAGCGGCTTCTGGAGTCCCGGCGGGCTCTGAGCTGCAGGCGGGTGCCTAAAGGCTCTGCTTTAGAAAGAACTTCCTTAATTTTTTGAAGAGACTATTCTGTATCCATTTTATAATTTTGTGGCCACCCAGAAAGATATGTCCAATCATAGACACAGTGAATACAGTAAGTGGTAGTTTAAAGTGTTGACTTTTGGTCGGGTGCAGTGGCTCACACATGTAATCCCAGCAGTTTGGGAGCCCAAGGCGGGTGGATCACCTGAGGTCAGGAGTGCGACACCAGCCTGACCAATACAGCGAAACCCCCTCTGTACTAAAAATACAAAAATCATACAGGCGTGGAGGTGCACGTCTGTAATCCCAGCTACTTGGGAGGCTGAGGGAGGAGAATCGCTTGAACCCTTGCAGTGAGCCAAGATTGTGCCACTGCACTCCAGCCTGGGTGACAGAGCGAAACTCCCTCTCAAAAATAAATAATAAAATAAAATGTTGAATTTTTACCAGTCATTGTTTCCATTCTAATTTTTGAATGTAACCACAGCCTCTTACAAAACAGCCTTCTTAAGCTAATTCCCTGATAATAAATTCTTGACTAAAAGGGGAATCGATCAGGCAGTTTCTGCCATAATTTGAATATTAATTAAAATCTTCTCTAGAACGTAGGAAGAGAAGATAGAAACACCATTTCCCTTTTGTCCAATATTTTTAGAACGGACAACAAATTATCTTGAAATTCTTAAGAACTAGTATCTCTCTCAGCTAAGAAAAAAATAGAAAGAAAGAACTAGATGGAGCAAAGGAGCACTTTGCTCCATTTGAAAAAAGAATTCTGAGCGAAGACTGCTTATTTCAGGGAGTTGGCGATCTCCATGATTTCGTTTCCCAGCAACCTGGAGATCTGTCAATTGGATGGAGGCTGCAAATAAACCATTCCATCAGCCTTCAACCATCCACCACCAACACCTGCCCCCTCCAAATGACTCAGCCTTCCCTTAACTCCTGCCCACAGTGCAACATGGGCAGGAGGCGAGTTGTGGGGGAAATATTAGGTCGGTGCAAAAGTTACTGCAGTCTTTGCCATTGAAAGTAATCGCAAAAGCCACAATTACTTTTGCACCAACCTAATACTTCCAGCCCACAATACATGGGAGTCCTTGAATACCATATTTACTTTTTAGTAAAGAACCAACCCAACTGAAAAATTGAACTAGGAAAAAAATCATAACAGGTTCCAACTATTATTTGTTTGTTCATTCATTTTTCCATGCAGGATTTTAGCTAGTGGCATTAAATTAACTGTTTCCTAGAAAATAAAACCACTACAAAGAAACACCATTGAGGGCATACTTTAAGTTTAAAATTTTCATTAATACCTGAGGACTATTTGAAATGTGAAGTCATGAACCAAAGAGAAGTGAAAGGACTTTTTTAAAAAAGCTGATCAGAGACACTGTTTGAATCTTTGCCTGGTGATTGGGATAGGAGGTTAAAGATTTTAAAGGTTCTCAAACCCCTCCTCTTCCTCAGCCTAGTTCTAAGGGGAAAACGGAATTCCTAGGCAGCTTGGCATGAAACAATCACATTTCTTTTTTCCCCTGCTATGAAGATTATAAAGCCCTAAGAGATTAACAAAACTCTCTACTCAGATTAAAGATCAAAACTTGATACCCTGAACACCAGGGTGCGTGGAGTGGGACGCGAGGAGCAATGTATTTCCTAATTTGGTAACATATAAACTGAGAAGGTTAGGATGGAACATGAGGCTCTTAAAAATTCAATTCTAGTGGGTCCCATTCAGAGACAATATTTAATATATGGTATTGCACAGGCAGCAGCCCATCAGAAATAGCACTGGCCAGGGCACTAGGTCAGGGACCTAGAGGCTCCCTGCGAAGCCATGCATTGACCTTTGGTTTCCAGATTATAAGCAGGGTAGTAGAACACTGAAAAAGCTCCAGTCATCAGATATTTACCACCAAGCAGTATTTTAACAATTTATACAGCTCTCCTGGAGCATACCAGCTGCATGTCAGCCCCAGTCTGACCTTTCCAGGCACTAATGATTAGCCAGGCCCATGACCATTATGCCCCCAGCCTTGCTTTCCGACATCATCCAATTTCAGACAATCACTTAGCTCTTGCCACTTTATACCAAGGGCCATCCAATTCTAGAGAAAGCATTCAGGAAGACAGAAATCCTCTTCCTAGACTATTCACCATAGTCACACTAGAAACATCAGATGGGGAACAGGAGTTTTGATTTAGCATTTGGCATTCCCACATTCGCTCAGGAGTAAACAGAAATATGAAGCAATAGGATTTGAAAGGAAACTCACAAAATTTAAATGTTTAATACCACTTTCATCATGTCCTTCTCTGACTACACCTTGGTCTCCCCTGGACAGGTAAATTAGATTGGAATATGTTCTATATCTTCAAGCTGCACATTTAAATCAGTGTCATTTTAATTCTTGTGAATATGTGTGAATAAGACTATAAAATTATTGAGGGAAAAATACTTAACCAAAAAGAAACGTTCACTGGTAACATCAACCATAATGACCAGGATATAGGGACTTGTTTAATTATTACTAGAAAAAGCAGATTATCTTTAATAGTGTTTCATATTTCATGTTTTCCAATATACAGTAAGTCCTTCTCCTTCTTTTTTCCTTATGGGCTTTGAGTTTTAATACAAGTCTTATTTGAAGATCTTAGAAAAGCAGAGCAGCTGAAGAAATGTGTTTTACTTCCTGTTCTATTATTAATATTATTAATGGGTCCATTCTTCAGTCCATTGTTTGCTCTTCCATTCCTCATGTTACCCCCTTTGCTTTGTCTTAAATATCCTTTTTTTTCTGAATGAGTTTCTGTTCACTCATCTTTCTAAATTAAGGTAAAATTCACACTCATATAAAACTTACACACTTATATGAAATTCACTAAAGTGTTTAGTGAATTTAGAAAATGTTTTTAAAAGTCACATACACAGAGATAGAGAATAAAACTCAAGGGGGTAGGAGGAGGAGATGTGAAGATGCAGGTCAGAGCACACAAAGTCACAAATATGTAAGATGAACAAGTCTAGAGACCTAACGTACAACATGAGGACTATAGTTAATAAAACATACTGTATTCTGGAAGTTTGCTAAATGAGTCAATTTTAATTGTTCCTGCAACACAAAAAACAAAACGGGTAACTATGTGACATGGTAGATACTTTAATTTGCTTCACTATAGTAAGCATTTTACTATCTACATGTATCCCTTACCATCCTGTTGTATACCTGAAATATACATAAAATTTATTTTTAAAATGTACAATTCAGTGACATTTAGTGCATTTACTATGTGATGCAAACATCATCACTATCTAATTCCAAAACGTTTTTGTAACCACACAAAAAAACTCTGTGCCCATTAAGCAACCATTCCCTGTTTCCTCTCTCCCTCTCAGGCCCTAAAAACAACTAATCTCCTTTTTGCCTCTATTAATTTGCCTATTCTGGGTATTTCATGGAAATGAGCTTGATCAAGATGTGGCTTTATGTGTCTAGCTTATTTCACTTAGCATGTTTCCAAGGTCCATCTGTATAGAAGTACCTTTTATGACTGAATTATATTCCGTTGTATGGGCATACCATTGTTTTTTATCTATCAGTTGCTGGACATTTGGGTTGCCTTTGAATAATATTGCTATTATGAACACTCATATAGATGTTTCTGTTTGGACACCTGTTTTCAGTTCTCTTGTACATATCTAGAAGTGGAATTGCTAGATCATATGACAATTCTATTTTTAATTTTTGAGGAATGGCCAATTTTGTGCAGTTGCTGCATCATTTCACATTCACACCAGCAACATACAAGGGTTTCAAATTCTCAATATCCTCACCAACATTTGTTTTCCATTTTCTGTATTACAGCCATCATTGTAGGTATGAAGGGGAATTCATTGTAGTTTGATTTGCATTTCTCTAATGACTAATGATGCTGATCGACTTTTCATGTACTTATTAGTATACCTTCTTTGGAGAAATGTTTATTCAAATCTACTGTCCATCTTTCTCATTTGGTCCTTTGCCTTTCTATTGTTGAGTTGTACATTTCAACTTTATTTTAAGTTCAAATGTTTGGCATTGGCTTTTCAAACAAATGACAAAGTTGCAAAATGGACAAAGTGATAAAAATAAAGCAAACCTAGATCACTTGTCACACCTACTAAACAAACACATATAGTAACTTTAGTTTTAGATTTTTGAGTTTCAATATTCCCAGCAAGACAACAGATAGGTAAGGTATTACTAGATTAAATGATTTTTTTTTTCAAATTGACAGAGGGGAAAATAATTTATTCATGTACATGCCTACTCAACAAATATTTATTGATCACTCTGTTAGGCATTAGGATGATTGAAAACATTGGTGAAACAGTGTTGGTGTTTATATTGTCCATCCATCCAGGAAGATGCATTATAAATGAAGTTTGTTTATAGAAAATATGTGAGGACAAGTAATTGTGGAAAATCTGAGTTTTAATTTGCTCAGAGTTTAGAAAAATAATGAACTTTCCAAACAGCCTAGAGATAGATAATCCGTTTTATCTTCCCTCAGAAAAGATACTATGTTAAAGAGGAACCACGGTCTCTCACACCATACACAGGGATATATCACCCAAACTCATCAATACAATGCCTTTGAATAGGTAATTATTAATGAGGAGGTAGCAAATGTGTATTGTTCCTTTGGATTGTTAAGGATAGCTCAATGAGGAGCTTGTGGAAACCTTGAATATCAAGGAAATTTTGAACTCAGATGAAAAAAAGATGATTCCAAGTTGGCATTTTTGGATGAAAGATTAAACAAGAAATCTATCAAGCAAAGCATGAATTTTAAATAAGTGAAAACTGTATATTTTGATTCTCAATGCCTGCATCTGTGGAAAACTGAGACATTGAATTACTGAAGTATACCAATGTCTGGAACTTCATAAACAAGATGTAGAATATAAACATAAAAATAGTATGGGCTGGGCACTATGGCTCACATCTGTGATTCCAGTGCATTGGTAGGCAGTGGCAGGAGGATTGCTTGAGACCAGGAGTTTAAGACCAGTGAGATCCTGTTTCTACAAAAACAAAAACAATTTGAATTACTCTGGTGTGGTGGCATTCACCTGTAGTACCAGCTACTAGGGAGGATGAGGTGGGCAGATCACTTGAATCCAGGAGTTCAAGATTGCTGGTGAGCTATAATTGCACCACTGCACTCCAGCCTCGGCAACAGAGCAAGACCTGGTCTCTAAAAGACAATAATAAAATTAAATTTTAATTTTAAAGTAAAATTTATTAGCATGGAATATACAGGCTTTGAAATCAGACAAACCTGAATTTTAGAATCGACTTTGTGTTTTAAAGTATGTCACTCAGTGAAAATTATTTATAGTTCCTAACTCTTGATTTCCTGAATTGTAAAATAAGGACTAAAATATCTCATTCATTAATGCTTAGCACAATAACTGTAATACATTGATAATTTTTATAATTGTGTTGGAATATGATATAAATGGTGAATGGAGACAGAAGAATGCATAAATAGAGAGGAAAGGAAATCTGAACAAATTATTTTTAAATGGATTTGTTACAGATACAAACTCCATTTTCCAGGAGAAAAGATAATTTTTATAATTGCTACTCTCCATCATTTTTATAACCATTTATTCAGAATAATAGGTGTACAATCTCAACATTGACTCAAATGCAAACTCATTTACCTTGTTCAAGAATTATTAACTCAGCCAACTTTGGCCCATGACATATCTAATTATGCATGTTTAGTTAAAATATTTGAAAAATATAAATCAGTTTTTATTTTATATTAATTCTGTGAGATGTGATTTGTATCAAGGTACTAGTGGGAAACTGCAACTGGAGGTCCATAGGTTAAAGAATCAGCTCTATAGAACATTGTAATGGGCTGAATGGTGGATTTTAGGAGCTTCTGATAATCCTGAAGGACACAATTCCCAAACACCATAATCTCAAATGTCAAAAATCTGAAAGATCACAAGTCCAAAAATATAATTCTGGGAAAAATAATTTTAAAATTATTTAAAAGATATTTGCATTTTAAAGGGGATTTGAGAAACATATAAAAACATGACAAAACGCTTCATAGATCACTTTACACAATAAAGTAAGTCAAAATAACATATTTTTGCAAGCATAAGCACTCAGGTATACCAATGACAGTCACATGGATATGACTGTTATGAGCAGGTGAACTGTACTCACAAAGAAATGAGTCAAAAATTGAAAGGTATAAACACGTATCACTATAGTTGGTAATGTGTATACCCAGCTTTAGAGTTACAGTCATCTGAAATACCGTGACTAAAAACCCAAGTCTTCTGATCAGATGGAGCAAAAGTTGTGATGAATCACCACCACATATGCAGTTGTCTGAAGAGCCAAGATTTTGAGAAATTGTATCTTACACAAATGCAGATGTATGGACATATTTTTATTTATTGAGACAGTTCCAACATTTTTACATACATACACAAAGCTTGCAAACAAAGTCACATTGTGATAAAGCACTTTCATGAAGTCAAATTTGCAAAAAAAAAAAAAAATGCATAAAACAAATTAGAACTCTCTAAAAGTCCTTACATAATTTATATTTCCAGTATTGAAAATAATGCAAGATAAAATATGTAGCATAGCAAATTGTAAGATATATTTTGAAAATTTAAAATAGTGAGAAAAAGAAAAGGAAAAACTAAAAAGGAAATCTGACATATGAAATAGTGTATTACAGGGAAAAATTATGGGCAATTGCAGGGAGATAGTTCACTAAGGGATGGCTGGATTTCATGATCATTAAATATACATTGAAGTCTTGTATCACAATGAACAACTGTTTTTTTTTCTTTTAGGACTTGGTCTTCCTCAGAGAATATTCATTTTCTACATGGTGCTGCTCTTTTCAAAATTCTTCTATGATTCCATATACACCAAAACAGGCATTCCCTATTAAATCTTCCTACCTTCAGTGTCATGCTTCTATGTTGTTTTGGGTATGTAGAAATCCATTCTACATGCGTTTATACATAGACCAATTTGGCAGAAATAATACTAGTGATCAAATAGTAACACCACTGTATAAGTGTCTTCTTATCCTACCATGCATATAATTATTTTTGAACCAGCCAGTAGCTTTGCTGGCTTCCTCAACAAATGTGGCTTTAATTTATTAAAAGTTCCTGAAATGTCATCTGCTGAAAGGAATGTCAATGCGGGCAAATGATGCATTTTTTAAACTGAAGTTTTTGTCATTGCTGTACATCATGGTCAATCAACTCGTCTGAATTTTCTGCCAAATGCTTTGGGCTCAATGGAAAAAACACACCTTACTGGTAATACTTTCACATTCTCTTTTAGCAGCCTTGGTCATTCCTAGTTCCAAATCTGTCATTATGGTTTGGGGATTCAATTGAAATCTATTTTCTTCTGTGTAAGGACAGTAACAAGGTAATAGCTCTGCCTAACATGATGCAACTGTCTTGTGACTGTGATTATCAGGATTTTAGACACCAGGAATTTTAAACTTTAGAGATTTTGATCTTTGGGATTTCAACATTTGGGAATATAGCCTGTAGGACTGTGTCTTTCAATATTATGATCAATCTCAGGCTCTGTGAACCACCTTTCTGCTTTGCCCTCTGCTCCCCGTTAAATTCTGCCAGAGGAAAAGAAAGATGTTCACTGAGGTCTGTTTCCTTTCAGTTTTCCGTTACTATAAGCATCATCTTAACAATGACTTCAGAAGCAGTTGTTGTTCCAGTAGCAGAATTTGAATTCAGTTAAATCTAGCTTGCAGTTAACTGCTTCAGTTCAATCAGAAGCAGTTGTTGTTCCAATAGCAGAATTTGAATTCAGTTAAATCTAGCTTGCATTCACTAAGGGGCATCAGCGCCAATTGTCTGTTTCCATCCCCTCAAGTTCATGGGTCCCACCCCCAGAGATACCCTCCTCCAAACTTCTAAATTTTTTTTTTTTTTTTTTTTTATATACTTTAAGTTGTAGGGTACATGTGCATAACGTGCAGGTTTGTTACATATGTATACTTGTGCCATGTTGGTGTGCTGCACCCATCAACTCGTCATTTACATCAGGTATAACTCCCAATGCAATCCCTCCCCCCGCCCCCCTCCCCATGATAGGCCCCGGTGTATGATGTTCAACCCAAATGTCCATCAGTGACAGATTGGATTAAGAAAATGTGGCACATATACACCATGGAATACTATGCAGCCATCAAAAAGGATGAGTTTGTGTCCTTTGTAGGAACATGGATGCAGCTGGAAACCATCATTCTTAGCAAACTATCACAAGAACAGAAAACCAAACACCGCATGTTCTCACTCATAGGTGGGAACTGAACAATGAGATCACTTGGACTCAGGAAGGGGAACAAACTTCTAAATTGTGATAATTCCATTATTTGCCTTTGTTTCTCAACCCAGGAGCTGGTAGTTAATTCCTGCTGTTGTACCCTTCTATAATACTTTAATTCTCTCTGTTTATCTTTCAATTATTCGATGCCCTTTGGCAATGGTTTATATTAAATTCTTTCTGTTAAAATGATTGCAGTGGTTTCTGTTTCCTGCCTGGACCCTGACTGATACAGGTCCCAGGCTAGTTGGTTTCTGGTACTATTTCTCATCAATAAGACTGGGAGCTCCCAGAGCAGCTGCAAAGAAGCTCATTTCCATCACCAGGAAGCCAACAGCAATTACTGTGTCAGTACTACCAACAAATCTGGTCTCATGCATTCTTCCAACCAATGTGAATCCCAGTGAATAAAGCCTCCAGAAAAATTAACCTCTGAAAAAGGTAAATCTAAAAAGACATAAAATAGATTAGTGTTATCCTGGGGCTGGATGTGAGAACAGGTACTGACTGCAAATAGGTACAAGGAAGAGTTTGGGAGTGGTAGAAATGTTCTAACACTGATTTCAATGATAGTTTTATAAATATGCTAAAAATAATTGAATCATTTTTTAAAGTGGGTGACTTTTGTGAAATAAATGATGCCTCGATAGAGGTATTTTTTTAAAAATCCACCTTTGAAATGTAACAAAGGACCCTGTGATCAGGGCCTATCATGGAGAGTGCAAGAGTGTCAGTTAAGTCAGCATTCTCATGCAAATCTGGACTTCTAATGTTTTCTCCAAATGTGATGTTACATACATACACCAACAGGTCTGAAAGAACATGTTCATCACCACTAATTGTTAAAACACAAACACAGATTTTGTAACCTGAGGCCTCTTCACCTCTGAGATATTTATCTTCACTATCCAGTACATACATATTAATAAAATAGGACTTCTCTCTTTAGCATCTCAGCTAATCTCCAAGGCCAAAGACAGAGGAGGAAGAGGAGAGTTAACACTTAACTAAGCAACTACTATGGAAGAGGCATCATACTCTTGGCTTTATACCATCATTCAATCTCACTTTTATAATAGCCCTTTGTGATGGGCATTTCAACCCAAAATTCTACAGAGAAAAAAGGTGAAGCATTTAAAAGTAAAGTAACTTGCCCAATATCTTGTACTTAGTAAGTAGGATAGTTTGATTTAAAATTCAATTTTCTTACGGGAAATGGCATTTCCATTAAAACCTTGAAGTCTCTTCAGTGCAGCATTTCTAAGGGCCAAAAGAGAATTCAACAGGGCATCTTTGAATGAAAAAGGATAGCAGTCAAATCAATTTACATAGCACATCAGTGTTTAATATCATATAAATTGTGAAGGTGGAATCTTTAAGAACTCTCAAAGGGTAGGCATTCCACATTGTATTTTACATAAGCAGATATTTTCCCCCTGATTACTTTAGGTTATTTTTTATTGAAATACTTGAAAAAATTTTGCTTTATGTTGTTTTAAAGCATTCTGTGCTGACAAGTGGTGAGCTCAGAAAATTCAGTCCATTTTTCCCAAACCTATGAAAGTAATATTGTGCATGATTACTTTGGTAGTCCCTATGATTATGACCACACATTTAAAGTTGATGTTCCACTATGATTACCCAAACCAAGACTATTAACTTAAAACACACATCTGAAGATCGAAATGTATCTTCTCAATTGAGAAAAACAACAAAAAGAAATAGTATGTAAATTTGTTAAATCAATTTTTAAGTTATTAAGGGAAATCATCGGAATTGTATTGTCTTTTGCATGGAAATAAACTTTGTCATTGTTTAGAATAGAAGGACAAAAGTAGCTAAAATAATTTGTTTCAAGTCTAACCATGCTAACATTTCAAACAGAAATTTGAATATCTAGGTCCCCAATTCCAATATCTTACTCATAATGGGAATTGTTTAAACATTTGAACGAAATAAGTGTCATTTGCCTTGTTGAGATAGATATTTCTAATATGATCGAAAACTGATGTTAAAATTACATCCCTATCCTGAGGCAATAGCGTAGAGACCAAGTCTACTTGGTGCTTTGGTTCATATAAAGGTCATTGTGATAAAAATCTCAATGACATGCAATTAAAAAATTCACATTGTCTATGTTGGGTGAGGAAAGTAAAGGCACAACTGTAGTTGTGGAGCTTAACTGAGGTTGGCGAGGACTATTTTCACTGAAACAAACAGCTTTTTATATAAAAATACTGTTAATGGTTACCGTAGATAATTTGATTAAGAAATTGGGGAGGTAGATAAATTTTTTCTTTTTATATTATATTATTCTGTGCTTAAACTTTAATGAAAGTGCTGGAACTTTTATCAAGGGTATGCATTTCTTTGTTAATGGAAGAAGTAATTACTTAAAAATTATTTTAAAATAAGAAGGAAAAATGACTTCTAAAAAGTCACATAATTTTTAAAAATAATTTTCATTACAGAGAGGTAATCCAATGCCAGGACACATGTGCTCCCTGGGATAAAATTGAAATATCTACAAAAACAAAATAAGAAGAAGCCATTTTAATGCCTAGAGGAAGAAAATACAGAATATGTGGACTCTGTGTGACCTTTGAGTAAGCCAGTGATGCTCCAAGTACCCATTCACAATGAGATCAGGAACCTGTGATGGAATAGAAACTAACACACTACTTTCTTCTATGAGCAAGTCTTGCTACCAAAATAAATAAACAAATACATAAATCAGATGAATTGAAAAGCATGCTTAATGGCTAAATTAATTTACACCCTGATGCAAACTGGTTGCAAACAGTTGGCCAACCAGAGACCACACTATGGGTAGCACTGAAATTGGCATACACCAAAAATAAATGGAAGGAGGAACGTTTACAGAGTGAGTCAGTCAGGGTTCAATGTAGGAAACAGAACTCACTGTAGACATTTAAAGCAGAAAAAGATTTAAAACAGAGAATTTAGTGCAGACAGAAATGGTGGAAGGAAGAATAATGTGCAACAAGTCCAGAAGCCGCCACTTAGCCAATTTGAAGAACTTCCATCATAACTACAATCCAGAGATCAGAGAGTTAGAATTGCTGTCATGACCACCACTACCTTTTAACATTTATGGATCTAGTGACTAGACAGAGGAACACTGAGTCTGGTCAATTCAATGGCTTCTAAATCTTCATGAGCTTGCTTGCCAGCTGAAAATGACCTCCACCTCTGCCCTCCCTATATGCCCATATTTGTTTGGTACATCTCCTTAAAGGGTATTCATTGGGATCCACACCTTTGGGTTGAAATAAGTTCTGCTTTGTGTATGTTCATTCTGGAGTCCAGAATGAAAAAGTGGTGGCTGTTCATGGAATGTCCGAGTCGTGGTGATGAAGCCAAACACAAGCACATATAAGGCTCCTGCTCACATCATATCTTCTAGCATCTCAATGTCCAATGCAAGTCACATGGCAAAGCCCATTTTCAAAGATCTACATTCTATCCCCAATAGAAAAGCACGATAATACTACACAGCAAATGGTATCAATATACTGTCACAGGAAATGAAGAATTGGTACCAATATCCCAATCTTCAACAACTTTCAAAGTCTTTTTCAATGCTACAGTTTCATATTCTATAATTCTCTGATACATATTCATAACAATGTATGAACTCCCTCAATACCTAGTTATCCACTTTCTGTCCTCCATCAACTCCCCCAAAAGACCATAGATAACCAATCTCTACCAAACTTATCCATTTTTAGCCCCTTCAATCTCAAAGGAAGTGCTGTTACTCTCTCTAACCATGGCCCATTCCCAGGCTGTGTTCTAAAATTTCCCCCAAAGTCTCAGAGACTTTAATTCTACTCTATTACTTCTTTTCTCCTAAATCTTCACCCTGGCTTCTTTCCCAATCAAACATCTATAACAAATGCTACAATCAAACATGTGACCTTCGATCTTAAAAATAAATGGTCTCCTATGACATTACATCTCCCTTAGCAAGCCTATTCTTCCACATATGCATCTTTCACTAAAATACAAAATTAAAGTAAAATAAAAAAAAATCTTTGAAATAAATGAAAACAGAGACACAATATACCAAAATCTCTAGGATGAAGCAAAGGCAGTATAAAGAGGAAAGTGTATACCACTAAACACTTACATCAAGAAGTTAGAAAGATTTCAAATTAGTGATCTAACCTCACACCTAAGCAAAAAACTAGGAAAACAAGAACAAACCAACAACCAACAAAGTCCAAAGCTAGCACAAGAAAAGAAGGAAAATCAGAGCAGAGCTAAATGAAACTGTAACCCAAAAATCCATACAAAGGATCAATAGAAACAAAAGTTAGTTCCTTTGAAAAGATAAACAAGATCAATAGAATGCTAGCTAGATTAACAAAGAAAAACAAAGAGAAAAGATCCAAATAAACATAAACAAAAATGACAAAAGTGGCATTATAACCAAACCCAAGAAAAACAAAACATCCGCAGAGACTATTATGAACACCTCCATGCACAAAAACTAGAAAACCTAGAGGAAATCAATAAATTCTGGGAAACAAACAACCTCCCACGATTAAATCAGAATGAACTTGAAATCCTGAACAGACAAATAACAAGTTCTAAAACTGAATCAGTAGTAAAAAACCTACCAATGAATAAGCCCTGGACCAGATGGATTCACAATGAATTCTACCAGATGTACAAGGAGCTGTAACAATTCTACTGAAACTATTCCAAAAAAATTGAAGAGGAGGGATACCTCCCTAACTCATTCTATGGAGCCAGCATCATCCTAATGCCAAAATCTAGCAAAGATACAACAACAAAAAAAGACAACTACAGACCAATATCTCTGATGAATATAGATGCAAAAATTCTCAACAAAATAATAGCAAACTGAATTCAGCAGCACATCAAAAAGTTCATTTACCACAATCAAGAAGGCTTCATTCCTGGGATTCAAAGTTGGTTCAACATGCAAATCAATATATATAATTCAACACATAAACAGAATTAAAAATGAAAATTATATGATAATTTCAGTCAATGCAGAAAAGGCTTTCAATAAAATCCAATCTTCCTTTATGATAAATACCCTCAACAAACTAAGCATCAAAGAGAATGTACCTCAAAATAATAAGAACCATCTATGACAAAACCACAGTTAACACAATACCGAATGGGCAAAAACTGGAAGCACTTCCCTTAAGAACAGGAACAAGATGAGGATTCTCTCTCTCTATACTTCTATTCAAGAGAGTACTGAAAGTTCTAGCCAAAGCAATCAGGCAAGAGAAAGAAATAAAAGGCTTCCAAATATGAAAAGAAGTCATCAAATTTCTCTCTTTGCTGGTAATATGGTTTTGTAACTGGAAAACCCCATAGTTTCTTCCCAAAGACTCCCAGAACTCATAAATGAATTCAGTAAAGTTTCAGGATACAAAGTCAATGTACAAAAATTAGTAGTATTTCTATATACCAATAACATTCAAGCTGCTCTAGAGCTCTGCATGAAAGAACCCTCTAATCTTCAGAACCATCCTGTGAGGCAGGTGCTACTGTTACTCTGTTTTCACAAGTAAAGAAACGAAGCACAGCAGATCCAAAGCCATGGTGTAGGATGTTGTGTAGAATGGCTCCTGGGACACTGGGAAAGTTCTTCTGCATCCCAGTATCTTCTTAACTGGTTCATTAATGTCTGATATCCCTGCATGAGAAAGCACAGCATAGACAGAAAGCTTAATATGTATATACACGCACTGAGAGATAAGGCATTGATCTAACATCTCATTATAGGTATTAGAAATGCCATCTCAAGAGCAGGTTCTCATGGGGTGACAGGCAGGGTATTCTAGGGGAAGGAATAGCCCAAGAAAGGAAGCATTACAAAGGAAGAGGAGAAAGACAGTTGTAAATGAGGAGACAGTGGTTTTCTTCCATTGCATATTTTCCCAAGGCTGGCCCCTTTTCTATCACATTCTTACCCAGGAACTCATACTTTCCCTAGAGCTCTTGCAAGCAAGAACTATTGAGAAAGTAGCCCATCTGAAAGTATATTTTCTGCTTCTAGAACTGGCTGAAGTTTACTTTTGGTACTCCAGAGACCTAGCTTCTTCTTGCCTTCTTCCAATGTGGCCTATTTAATCTCCTGTCATGTGGGAAGTTACGTTCAAAATCTCCATGATCCTCAGTCTATAGTAAGTTAGGCATGTAGTGACAAGCACATGCCACTGCAATATGTTGCTGCTGGTTGTTGATCAAGATAGGCTGGAAGAAAAACATTATTTTCAGGTGTGAAAAACCGTCACCTTTATCAGTAATTCTTCTTGCATTTTTCCCAAGACATTGTAGCCTATTTAAACTTGGGAGGTTAAGTTTTGTAGCACTCATTATGACTGAAAATTTAGTTCATACCATCATGACGCTCTCTTTATTAGGTGTTACCATTAAACAATATTAAAATAAACACAATGTGGCTGGTCTTTTGAAAGTTACATGGCATGTTTACTTCTTTGTCTGGTTTCTTAATTACACTTCTTCATCTTTCTGAATACCAGTGCCGCTGTCACCCACAATATTTGCTGTTTTGAGTACGTGGTTTACATTTTGTTTTGCCCAATAATAGAATATGATGGGGACATATGGTGGCTCACACCTCTAAACCCATGAGGCTGAGGTGGGTGGATAACTTGAGGTCAGGAGTTCAAGATCAGCCTGGCCAACATGGTGAAACCCTGTCTCTACTGAAAATACAAAAATTAGCCGGGCATGGCGATGGACTCCTATAATCCTATCTACTCCGACAGCCGAGATTACACCAGCCTGGGCGATGGCCTGGGCAACAGACATACACATACAAAAAAAAAGAAACTCAGGTTGTACCCTTGTACCCACTAGTTGCAGAGTGATTTTATTTTTATTTATTTATTTTGAGACGGAGTCTCTGTCACCCAGGCTGGAGTAGAGCGGCAGGATCTCAGCTCACTGCAACCTCCACCTCCCAGGTTCAAGCGATTCTCCTGCTTCAGCCTCCTGAGTACCTGGGATTACAGGTACTCACCACCATGCCCAGCTAATTTTTTGTTTTTTAGTAGAGATGGGGTTTCATCATGTTGGCCAGGCTCGTCTCAAATTCTTGACCTTAGGTGATCCACCCGCTTTGGCCTCCCAAAGTGCTGGGATTACTGGTGTGAGCCACCACACCTGGCAGTGATTTTATATTTAAATGTGTATTTTATAGGATGCCTCATTTTCTGGTCACAGGGTCACAATGAAGCAAGTAGTTTATTGCCATTTTTCAATGGGAAAGCAGACATACAGGAGGGCAAATGACTTCCCTTTGGTCATTCAGTCTGTAAGTGGGAATTGAGAGCGGGATCTTAGGTCCTCTGACCATCAGCCCTGTGTTCTGTCTTTCACTTAGCTTTCCATTTTCTTTAAGCCAAGTAATGGAAGTGATTTGAAAGCTGCATTCTCAGCCTATTGGAAAGTGGTTCACCAGAGGTGTTTTTTCACCACTCTGTCTTTAATGTCACCTGACACCAAAGATCTCATGATGGGAAATACTGAATGTGGATTTGGCCAGTCTGCTGACACCATCCTGTCACGCATCCCAAAATTACCCAAGCTCACCCCTCTGATCGGAAGCATTTGGGTGGTGGAAGGTAGGGCCTTAGTGGATATCCCTACTACCCTCCATGCACTGAGGTATGGCTGGCCAGTGATCCTCACTGACATCTGGGGATTGTGTGTAGGATTATGAGCATCCACTGTGAGTGCTGAGACCTGAGAAAATGCACCAAGTCAGGCAGAAGTGTGTTGCATCAGTGCCTGGACAACACAGTCTATTCTCACATGTTCAAGGCCTGAGCCACCACTGATCACCATCACGCTGATCCTAAGTGCCTACGATTTCAGCAAGAGGGGAATGGCAGTCACCTATATGCTTTTTGACTGTATTCTACTGGGCTTCCTAATAAAAGATGTTAATTCAGAGAGAAAGAGACAGGAGAGTGAGGTGGCACACAAACTGCTATCCCCAGACTTTGCCCAGATTTCAGAGTTAAGATATTCTTTGAAGGCTCTGAAATCTGGGACAGTCCTTACCATGACTGAAACCTGGAGAGGAGATGTGGACAGAGGGTCATTTTTGTGTTGAGTCCCTAGGTGACCCTCTTTTCTTCTGTGTAACAATGTGTGTTGTGCCTGGGCCCTTGTTAAGTCCTCTTTGTATTATCTCTGGCTGTCACTAGCATAGCATGTGCTCTCCTCCCACTTTCAGCCTGAAAAATCCAACTTCTGAGCCCTGAGTGACAAATCAGCTTTGTAATGGGAAGCTGACACCAGGCTGTCTTCAAGGGTTATGACTGGGCAGTTGCAGAGAGCCCTGGTCTCAGAGGGGTTGTGCACTTGGTTTACAATGCTCTGCTGTTGCATCTTGAAATTCTTAATTTTTGAACAAGGAGCCATGTATTTTCATTTTTCACTGGGCCCATAATCTATGTAGCTCATGCTGCCAACATCATTGGCATTGTTGAGTATCAGAGTTCAGAAGAAACTTAAAGGCTACTGTCTGATTCGATCCTTGGAGCTTACAAAAAGGAATGTGGGGAGCAGTCACTGTGCGACTAGCCTGAGGTTACTCAGGAAGTTAGAGGCAGAGCTGCAGTCAGGGTAACCTCCCTTTACTGCTACCTGTGTGCTCTTTCTACTGCACCCTGACCATAAAATATCTCGCAACCCAGGAACAAGGGCTATCTCACAGGTGGGCACAGCAGCGTGATCACTCTCTCAGTCATCTGTACTCCTCCTTTGCTTTGACCAAAGAGACAGGAAGGGACCTTTTGCCCTACATAAAATACCGCTCAAAGGCTTGGCAACAACAACAGATAAAAGAGAGTGTTGGCCTAAGACCAATGTTTCAACCATGATGTCAAAACAATATTTTGTTTCAACAAAGAAAAGCTGTGTCACAAGTAGATTCTTATTATTAATAATCAGAGTGGGGTTCTTGACAATGATTTGGTTTCATACTACACTCGGACAACTGTGCACACTGAGTATCACTGACCTTGTGAGAACATCATTCTCACTGAGATTATGTGCTTTCTTGTGTGAGAACTGTACATAATATTGTGTGTACCATTGGAAGAGTGTCCTGCCTGTGATGCTGTCTAAAAGGGGAAGAAGTGTGGTTAAGAACTGAGGATATATTAAATATTTACTCTATCAGATTTTTCAAGGTTTATGTTAAGCCAGACCAGAAGAAAGTCATCTATTTGGACTGTATCACTCTAACCTGTTAAGTTGAACTGTCTATGCAGAATTAAAATTTCACAGTATGTCCCGATTTCTTACCGAGAGCCAATCTGAGACACCAACAAGACTAGTAAAACATCTTTGTGCTTTGGGTCGCATAGCTATCAAAGACCTTGTACATTATGTCATTCAAGAATCTTTATGTTAAGATTCTTATGGAAAATCCTTTCCAAAGTTTAACCCTATGATAAGCTTCTTTTTTTTTTTTTTTTTTTTTTGAGATGGAGTCTTGCTCTGTTGCCCAGTCTAGAGTGCAGTGGCATGATCTCAGCTCACTGCAACCTCCACCTCCCGGGTTCAAGCAATTCTCCCTGCCTCAGCCTCCTGAGTAGCTGGGATCACAGGTGCCTACCACTACATCTAGCTACATTTTTTTTTCTTTTTTGTAATACATTTTTTTAAACACATTTTTTAGCCAGGCATGGTGGCTCACACTTGTAATCCCAGCACTTTGGGAGGCCAAGCAGGCGGATCACCTGAGGGTGGGAGTTCAAGACCAGCTTTACCAACATGGAGAAACCCCATCTCTACTATAAATACAAAATTAGCCGGGCACGGTGGCACATGCCAGCAATCCCAGCTATTAGGGATTACATGCAGGTCCACTGCAGGGCCAGGGTTCAGACCAGGGCCAGAGCTGGGGCAGTGCCAGGGCCAGAACCAGGAAAGGGCAATGTGAAGACAAGGGCCATGGCAGGACCAGCAATGGGGCTAGGGCCAGGACAGGGACAGGGCCAGGGCCAGGGCCAGGGCCAGAATAGCAGGGTCAGGGTAGGGCCAGGGCAAATTAGGGCCAAGACAGCATCAGGACCAGGGCTGGGCCAGGGTATGGCCTTAACTAGCAAAGGGCCAGGGCAAGGGCCAGGGTCCATGCCAGTGCCAGCGCCAGTCCAGGGCAGGGGCAGGGCCATGGCCAGGTCTAGGACAAGGCTGGGGCAGGGCCAAGGTCTGGGTCAGGGTCAGCACAGGACTAGGGCAGAGCCAGCGGAGGGGCAGGGCCATGATAGGGCCAGGGCGGGGACAGGCCAAGGCAGAGCCAGGTTAAATCAGGGAGACCGAGGCAGGAGAACTGCTTGAACCTCGAAGGCAGATGTTGCAGTGAGCCAAGATCACGCCATTGCACTCTAGCCTGAACAGCAAGAACTCTGTTTCCAAAAAAAAAAAAACCAAAAAAAAAAAAAAAACACCCCAAAAACAAAAAAAAACTAAATCCAGAAAGATTAAAAAATCTAAACTTTAAAATCTAGAAAACATCAGACAAAAATTAAAAACTATACTTCAAAAATCTTGGTACATGCCAGACAAAAAGGCATGTGAATGTTTCCATTTATACGAAATGTCTAGTTGAGAGTAAGTAAATCCACAGAGACAAAAAATTACAATAGTGGTTGCCAAGGGCTGCGAGAGAGGGACGGGGAGTGACTACTAACAGGTTTCTTTTTGGGAAGATGAAAATGTTCTGCACAGAATCAGTGGTGATTGATGATTGTACAGCTTTGTTAATCCAGGGCCTGGGCCAGGGAAAGGCCAGTGCAAGGGCAGGGCCAGGACAGGGCAGGGACAGGGTAGCACAGGGCCAAGACAGGGCCAGGAGGGGGCCAGGGCAGGGCTGGGACAGGCCAGGTAGTGGTAGGGCAGGTCCAGGGCAGGGGCAGGGCAGGGCCAGGCCAAATGCCAAGGCCATGCCCGGGGCAGGGCCAAGGCAGAGGCAGGGCCATGGCATGGCAGGGCCAGGGTAGCACAAGGTCAAGGAAAGGCCAGGGAAAGTGGGAGCCTTGGCAGGGCCAGGGCCAAGGTAGTGCCAGGGCAGGGCCAGAAGCAGGGCAGGACCAGAGCAAGATGAGGACCAGGGCCAAGTCAGGGTCAGGGATATGGCAGGACCAGTGGCAGGGTAAGGACAATGGCAGGACCAGGGGCAGGGCCATGGGCATGGCTAAGGCAGGGCCCCGGCATGGGCAGCGTTGGGCAGGGCAGGGCCAAGGTAGTGCAGTGACCAGTCAGGGCTGGGCCAGGGCAGGACCAGAACTGGGACAGGGCCAGGACGAAGACAGAACGGGGACAGGGTCACAGCCAAAGAAAAACCAGGGGCAGGGTCACAGCCAGCGACAAGTCAGGACCAAGGCCAGGGCCCAAAGCACAGCATAACAAGGGCCGGGGCAGGGACATGTCAGGGCCAGGCCCACGGCAGGGCCAGGGCCAGCAGAGGGTCAGGGAAGGGCAAGGGTAGCACATGGCCAAGGCAGGCCAGGTTCAGTGTAGAGCAAGGAATGGGTCAGGGTATGGCAGGGCAGGGACAGGTAAGTCCAGGACCAGAGCCAGGTCTGGGACATGGACAGGGCAGGCCAGAAACACGGCAGGACCAAAAAGGGGCCAGGGCCAGGGCAAGGCCAGAGAAGGACCAGGGAAAAAACATGGCCAGGGAAGGTCCAGGGCAAGGGCAGGGCCAGGGCAGAACCAGAGCCAGGGCATGCCAAAGGCAAGGTCATGGCAGGGCAAGGCCAGGGTAGGGCAGGGCCAGGGTAGGGTGAGGGTAGGGCCAGGGCAGGACTAAGATAGCACAGGGCCAGGGCAGGACAAGGCCAGGGAATGGTAAGGCCAGGGTAGAAAAAGCCAGGGTAGAAAAAGCCAGGGTAGAAAAAGCCAGGGTAGAAAAGGCCAGGGTGGAAAAGGCCAGGGTGGAAAAGGCCAGGGTGGAAAAGGCCAGGGTAGGGCCAGGCCAGGATAAGAGAAGGCCAGGGTAGGGCCAGGGCCAACGCAGGCCAGGGCTACGGTAACACAGGGCATGGCCAAAAACAGGGCAGGGCTATAGTAGTAGCAGGACTGGCAACAGGGCCAGGGCAAGGGCTGGACCAGAGCATGGTGGGGACAATACAGGACCAGGACAGAGAATGGCAAGGCAGGTCCAGGGCCATGTCATGGACATGGCAGGCCCAGGGTCAGGCCAGGGCAGGGCAAGGACAAGGCTGGGGAGAAGGCAGGGTCGGGGTCAAGGCAGTGTCAGGGCTGAGCAGCACCAGTGCAGGGCCAGTGCAGGGTGAGGGCAAGGCCAGGACATGGAAGGGCAGAGCAGGACCAAGGAAGGGCCAGAAGAGGGCCAGGGCAGGGTCAGGGCCAGAACAAGGGTACAGCCAGGCCAGGAACACGGTAGGACCAGGGCTGGACCCAGGTTGGGACATGCAGGTCAGAGCATGTACAAGGCAGGGCCAGAGCCAGGCCATAGAGAGGAGAGGACCAGCACCAAGGCAGAGTCAGGGTAGTTCCAGGGCTGAGCAGGATCAGGGCAGGTCGAGGGATGAGGCAGAGCTAGGGCCAAGGCAGGGCCACGGCAGCACCAGGACAGGGGGCAAGGCGATGGCAGGACTAGGCCATGGCAACGCCTGGTCAACTCCAGGACAGGGCCAGAAGCAGGACAGGGCCAGGACCAATGCTCAGGCCAGGGACAGGGCATGGCAGGAAGTGCCAGAGCAGGGCTGGGCCAACGTTGGGGCAGGGCAAATCAGGGCCAGGACACCTCCAAGTCTAGCTCTGGCCCTGCCTTGGCCCTGGCCCCTTCCTGGCCTGACCGTGTCCCCGGCCCTGCCCAAACCATGCCCTGTGTATTTGACCAGTGTTTTGTAACCAGAATGATACAAGAAACTTTAATAAGCTATTTTTGTACATTTTTAGTAGAGATGGGGTTTCACAGTGTTGTCCAGGCTGGTCCCAATCTCCCGAGCTCGAGCCATCCACCTGCCTTGGCCTCCCAAAGTGCTGGGAGTAATCTGGCCAAGTACTTAACCTCTTTAGGTCTGTTTCCTATGTAAGGAAAATGGGGATGCCATAAGTACCTAGCACATAGAGTAATTGTGAGAATCGATGCCTCACAAATATACGTATTTATAAAATTATACTCATAGAACACTACCGAAAGCAAAGAAAGTATAAGTTAAAATTTAGTAATGATTTACTACAAATACTATTGCTATTACAAACAACATAATACAGATATTATTATTACTACTATAGTTACCTTAAAAACATAAAACAAAATTTGTAAATAATAGTCTAATGTAATCTCTCCTGCTCTGCCCTGGCTGAGCCCTAGCGCTGGCTCTGCCCCTAGTCTCACCATATCCCTGGCCCTGACCCTTCCCTGGCCCTGCCGCTGCCCTGGCCCTTCCCATCTTCAGGCCTTACCAAGGCCCTACGCTGGTCCTGACCCTGCCCTGGCCTGATCCTGACCCTGTCCCTACCCAGAGAATTGGAAGGGCAGAGCCAGGTAAGGGCCGGGGCAAATAAGGAACTGGACACATCCAAATCCAAGAAAACGCCAGGGCCATGACAGAGCCAGGGCGAGTCCCTGGCAAGGCCAGGAAAGGGTCAAGACAGGGTCACTGTATGGCTAAGGTACAGGTCAAAACCAGGGCAGTGGCAGGGTCAGGCCTGCATAAGGGCAGGACCAGGGCCAGGGATACGGCAGGGGAGGGCCAGGGCTGTGCCAGGACAGAACAAGAGCAGAGCAGGGCAGGACCAGAGCTAGGCATTAGAGAGAGTAGGGCAAATGCCAAGGCAAGGCCAGGGGAGAGCCAGGGCTGAGTCAGTGCTACAGCCAAGACAAGAGCAAAGGCCAGGGCAGATCTAGGGCACAAGAAAGGCAGGCTAGGGCAGGGCAATACCAAGAACAGGCAACCGCAGGGCCAGCCCAGGATAGAACAGGGTACAGGCAGGGTAGGGCCAGGGCCACGGCTGGGCAGGACAAGGACCAGGATCAGTGTCCAGGCCAGGGAAAGGGTATGGCCAGGGCAGAGGTAGGGCCAGAGGGAGGGTCTACACAGGACCAAGGCAGGTACACTGCAGGGCCGGGGTCCAGACCAGGGAAGGAGCAGGGCCAGGGCAGGGCCAGGGCCAGGAACAGGAAAGGGCAATGTCAAAAACACGGGCATGGCAGGACCAGCACCTTGGTTAGAGCCAGCACAGAGACAGGGTCAGGGGTTGGGCCAGAATAGCATGCCAGGGTAGGGCCAGGGCAAATTAGGGCCAGGACAGGGTCAGGAGGACTGGGCTGGGCCAGGGTATGGCCTTAAGTAGCCAAGAGCCAGGTCCACGGTCCATGCCAGTGCCAGCGACAGCCCAGGGCAGGCCAGGTCTAGGACAAGCCAGGGACAGGGCCAAGGTCTCCATCAGGGTACGCACAAAACCAGCGCAGAGCCAGGGAAGGGGCAGGGCCATGGTAGGGCCAGGAGAGGGACGGGCGAAGGCAGAGCAAGATTAAATCAAGGACAGGATACCTTCAAATCCACTTCAGGGCCAGGGTCAGGCCAGGGCCAGGGCCAGGACAGGGCCAAGACATGGCCAGGGCCAGGACTGTTAGGATCATTGGCAGGGCCAGGGCCATGGCACGACCAGGGTCAGGAGCAGTGGTCAATGCCGGGCCAAGGCCAGAGCAAGGACCAGGTTTGCACTAGGGCCAGTGTGAGGGCCAAGGCGGGGTCAGGGCGGGGCCAAACGCAGGGCAGAGCCAGGGCAGGGTGGAGCAGGCCCAGGGTAGCACTGGGTAAAGGCAGGGCATGACCAACCAGGGCAGGTCTATGGCTGTGGCAGGGCCAGGGCCAGGTCCAGGGCTACGGCCAGGGCCAGGGCCAAGACAGTGACAGCTCCAGGGCAGGGCCGGGGTTAGGACCACGGACATGTCCAAGGCCAGTGCCAGGGCAAGGGCAGTGGCAGGGGCAGGGCCAGGGTCATCTAAGAACCAAGGACAAAGCCAGGCTCAGAGCAGGGCCAGGACAGGTACCTGGCAGGGCTAGGGTCCGGGACAGGGCCATGGCAGGGCCAGGGCCACAACCAGGTCTGTGCTATGGCCGGGTCCAGCACAGTGCCCAGGCAAGGCTAGGGTGAAGGCCAAGGCAGGGCCACCGCAGGGTCAAAGCTAGAGTATGGCCAAGGCAGGACCAGGGCAGGCAAGGCAGGGCCAGGAAAGCATAGGGCCAAGGCAGGGCAGGGCCAGAGACAGTGCCAAGACCTGAGCAGGGCCAGGGAACAGCCAGGGCAGGAAAAGGGCCATGGCCATGGCCTGGGCAGGACCAGGTTCGGGACAGGAGCAAAACAAGGGCAACAACAGTGCAGGTTCTTGGCACAGCCAGGGTCCAGGACAGTGTCAGGGCAGGGCCAAGGCAGGGTCTGGGCCATGGGAAGACCAGCAACAGGGCTGGGGATTCTCCAGTGACAGGACCAGAGTCAGGGCAAGGGCCAGGGCAGTGCAAGGCCAGGGTAGGGCCAGGCATTTCACGGTCACGGCCAGGGGAGAACCAGGGCAAGGTCTGAAGCACGGCAGGGCCAGGGCCAAGACAGGTCCAGGGCAGGTCCATGACAGGGCCAGGGGCTGCGTAAGGGCAAGGGCAGGGCCAGAGCAAGGTAAGGGTCAGGGCCAAGGCCAGGATAGGGACAGGGCAAGAAATATGGCAGGACCAAGGGCAATGCCAAGGCCAGGGCTGAGTCAGGGCAGGGCAGGGCATGGAATGGCCAGCGCAGGACACGACAAAAGGCGGTCCATAGAAAGAGCTGGGCTCATGCCAGGAAAGGACCAGGCTAGTGCCAAGACTGAGGTAGTGTCATGGCATGCACAGGGCGGGGCCAGGGCCGGAATCGAGCCAGGGCACAGCCAAGGCAGGGTAGGGCAGGGCAATGCCACAGCCGGGTCAGTACTAGGACAGGGCAGAACAGGGCAAGGTGATGGTAGGGGCAGGACAAGGACAGGCCAAGGCAGAGCCAGGTCACTCCAGGGCCAGGACACCTCCAAGTCCACTTCAGGGCCAGGGCTATGAAGGACAAAGGCCAGGGCCAGGGTCAGGGCCAGGTCTGGGCTAGGGCCAGGTCCAGAGCAGGGCCTAGCGAAGACTAGGGTGAGGGACAAGGTAGGGCCAGGGTAGGCTCATGACACATCCAGTGCGTGGCAGGGTAGGGTGGTGGTGCAAGACCAGGGGCAGACCACTGCCAACTCAGGGCCAGGGAAAGGCCATGGCCAGGGCACAGCCAGGAAAGGGTCTGGGTCAGGGCCAGGACCAAGGCAGAGCAGGGCCAGGGCCATGGCAGAGTCGGGGCAAGTCCTTGACAGGACCAGGTTCCAGGCCAGGGCCAGGGCAGAGGCAGGGGCAGGGTCTGGATAAGGGCAAGGCCAGGGATACGGTAGGACCAGGGCTAGGGCCAGGGCCCGGGCTAAGCCAGAACAAGGCCAGGGCCAGGCCATAGTGAGGACAGGGCAAAGGCCAAGGCAGGGTCAGAGCAGGTCCAGGGAGAGGCCAGTGCCAGGCAGGGCCAGGGCACAACCAGGGCAGTGTAAGGCAGGTCAATGGCACCACTGAGCCATGACAGGGCAAAGTCAGTGCCAGGAGAGGGCACAACAGGCAGGGCCACGGTGGGGCCGGGGCAGGGATGGGCCAAGGCAGGGCCAGAACAAATCTGGGCCAGGACACGTCCAAGGCCAGGTCAAGGCCAGAACAGGAGCAGGACCATGACCACTAGCAGGGCCAGTGCCATGACAGGACCAGGGTCAGGACAAGAGGCAGGGCCAGAGCCAAGGCCGGGCCAGCACAGGTTCAGGGAAAGGCCAGTGCAAAGGCAAAACCAGGATGGGATCGGAGCAGGGCAGGGCCGAGACAGTCCAGGTAACAGTAGGGTAGGGCAGGGCCAGGGCAAGGCAGGGCAGTACAGGGCCAGGTCCACGGCAGTGGCAGGGCAAAGCCAGGCCCATTGCCAATGCAACAGCCCACCCTACAAGGCTTCTACCACCTGGCCACTGCCGCAGCCCGGCCATCGCTGTAAGCCTCACCCCCAACCCTGGCTGCAGCCGCCTGACCTCCTAGCGTGGTCACTCTCCTACCGTTCCAGCACGCTGCAGTCTCCGTCACTGCCACCCACCCTCAGCGAGGCAAGCCGTGGTGTCACAGGCTCCAGGTGTCTCCTCCTCCTCCTCCTGGCACAGAGCAGCTGGGCGGGCAAAGCCACAAAAGCCTAGAGGAAGATGCGAGGGGTGGTAGCATTAAGAGCCTCAACTTAACACCCTTCCCTGGCCCTGCCGCTGCCCTGGCCCTTCCCATCTTCAGGTCTTACCAAGACCCTACCCTGGTCCTGAACCTGCCCTGGCCTGGTCCTGACCCTGTCCCCCTACCCCAGAGAAGTGCAAGGGCAGAGCCAGGGAAGGGCCGGGGCAAATAAGGGACAGGGCACATCCAAATCCAAGAAAACGCCAGGGCCATGACAGAGCCAGGGCGAGTCCTTGGCAAGGCCACGTTCCAGGCCAGGGCCAGGAAAGGGTCAAGGCAGGGTCACTGTATGGCCAAGGTCCAGGTCAAAGCCAGAGCAGTGGCAGGGTCAGGCCTGCATAAGGGCAGGACCAGGGCCAGGGCCAGGGCTGTGCCATGACAGAACAAGAGCAGTGCCAGGCAGGACCAGAGCCAGGCATTAGAGAGAGTAGGGCAAATGCCAAGGCAAGGCCAGGGCAGTGCCAGGGCTGAGGCAAGGTCAGGGAAGGTCCAGGGCTGACTCAGTGCTAGAACCAAGACAAGAGCAAAGGCCGGGGCAGATCTAGGGCACAAGCAAGGCAGATTAGGGCAGAGCAATAGCAAGACCAGGCAACGGCAGGGCCAGCCCAGGATAGAACAGGGTACAGGCAGGGCAGGGCCAGGGCCACAGCTGGGGCAGGACAAGGACCAGGATCAGAGTCCAGGCCAGGGCAAGGGTATGGCCAGGGCAGAGGTACAGCCAGAGGCAGGGTATAGGCAGGGCCAAGGCAGGTCCATTGCAGGGCCGGGGCAGGGCCAGGGCCAGGGCCAGGGCCAGGACCAGGAAAGGGCAATGTCAGGAACACGGCCATGGCCAACTTAGCTAGAGCCAGGACAGAGACAGGGTCAGGGGTGTGTGGGGCCAGAATAGCATGCCAGGGTAGGGCCAGGGCAAATTAGGGCCAGGACAGGGTCAGGAGGAGGACTGGGCCAGGGTATGGCCTTAAGTAGCCAAGAGCCAGGTCCAGGGTCCATGCCAGTGCCAGCGCCGGCCCAGGGCAGGGGCAGGGCCATGGCCAGGTCTGGGACAAGGCTGGGGCAGGGTCAAGTTCTCGCTCAGGGTAAGCACAAGACCAGGACAGAGCCACGGAAGGGGCAGGGCCATGGTAGGGCCAGGAGAGGGACGGGCGAAGGCACAGCAAGATTAAACCAGGGACAGGATACCTTCAAATCCACTTCAGGGCCAGGGTCAGGCCAGGGCCAGGGCCAGGACAGGGCCAAGACAGGGCCAGGGCCAGGACTGTTAGGATCATTGGCAGGGCCAGGGCCATGGCACGACCAGGGTCAGGAGCAGTGGTCAATGCCGGGCCAAGGCCAGAGCAAGGACCAGGTTTGCACTAGGGCCAGTGTGAGGGCGAAGGGGTCAGGGCGGGGCCAAAGGCAGGGCAGAGCCAGGGCAGGGTGGAGCAGGCCCAGGGTAGCACTGGGTAAAGGCAGGGCATGACCAACCAGGGCAGGTCTATGGCTGTGGCAGGGCCAGGGCCAGGGCCAAGGCAGGGCCAAGACAGTGACAGCTCCAGGGCAGGGCCGGGGTTAGGACCACGGACATGTCCAAGGCCAGTGCCAGGGCAAGGGCAGTGGCAGGGGCAGGGCCAGGGTCATCTAAGAACCAAGGACAAAGCCAGGCCCAGAGCAGGGCCAGGACAGGTACCTGGCCAGGCTAGGGCCCGGGACAGGGCCATGGCAGGGCCAGGGCCACAACCAGGTCTGTGCTATGGCCGGGTCCAGCACAGTGCCCAGGCAAGGCTAGGGTGAAGGCCAAAGTAGGGCCAGCGCAGGGTCAAAGCTAGAGTACGGCCAAGGCAGGACCAGGGCAGGCAAGGCAGGGCCAGTATAGCATAGGGCCAAGGCATGGCAGGGCCAGGACAGTGCCAAGACCTGAGCAGGGCCAGGGAACAGCCAGGGCAGGGACAGGGCCATGGCCATGGCCTGGGCAGGACCAGGTTCGGGACAGGAGCAAAACAAGGGCAACAACAGTGCAGGTTCTTGGCACAGCCAGGGTCCAGGACAGTGTCAGGGCAGGGCCAAGGCAGGGTCTGGGCCATGGGAAGACCAGCAACAGGGCTGGGGAATCTCCAGTGACAGGACCAGAGTCAGGGCAAGGGCCAGGGCAGTGCAAGGCCAGGGTAGGGCCAGGCATTTCACGGTCACGGCCAGGGGAGAACCAGGGCAAGGTCTGAAGCACGGCAGGGCCAGGGCCAAGACAGGTCCAGGGCAGGTCCATGACAGGGCCAGGGGCTGCGTAAGGGCAAGGGCAGGGCCAGAGCAAGGTAAGGGTCAGGGCCAAGGCCAGGATAGGGGGACAGGGCAAGAAATATGGCAGGACCAAGGGCAATGCCAAGGCCAGGGCTGAGTCAGGGCAGGGCAGGGCATGGAATGGCCAGCGCAGGACACGACAAAAGGCGGTCCATAGAAAGAGCTGGGCTCATGCCAGGAAAGGACCAGGCTAGTGCCAAGACTGAGGTAGTGTCATGGCATGCACAGGGCGGGGCCAGGGCCGGAATCGAGCCAGGGCACAGCCAAGGCAGGGTAGGGCAGGGCAATGCCACAGCCGGGTCAGTACTAGGACAGGGCAGAACAGGGCAAGGTGATGGTAGGGGCAGGACAAGGACAGGCCAAGGCAGAGCCAGGTCACTCCAGGGCCAGGACACCTCCAAGTCCACTTCAGGGCCAGGGCTATGAAGGACAAAGGCCAGGGCCAGGGTCAGGGCCAGGTCTGGGCTAGGGCCAGGTCCAGAGCAGGGCCTAGCGAAGACTAGGGTGAGGGACAAGGTAGGGCCAGGGTAGGCTCATGACACATCCAGTGCGTGGCAGGGTAGGGTGGTGGCAAGACCAGGGGCAGACCACTGCCAACTCAGGGCCAGGGAAAGGCCATGGCCAGGGCACAGCCAGGAAAGGGTCTGGGTCAGGGCCAGGACCAAGGCAGAGCAGGGCCAGGGCCATGGCAGAGTCAGGGGCAAGTCCTTGACAGGACCAGGTTCCAGGCCAGGGCCAGGGCAGAGGCAGGGGCAGGGTCTGGATAAGGGCAAGGCCAGGGATACGGTAGGACCAGGGCTAGGGCCAGGGCCCGGGCTAAGCCAGAACAAGGCCAGGGCCAGGCCATAGTGAGGACAGGGCAAAGGCCAAGGCAGGGTCAGAGCAGGTCCAGGGAGAGGCCAGTGCCAGGCAGGGCCAGGGCACAACCAGGGCAGTGTAAGGCAGGTCAATGGCACCACTGAGCCATGACAGGGCAAAGTCAGTGCCAGGAGAGGGCACAACAGGCAGGGCCACGGTGGGGCTGGGGCAGGGATGGGCCAAGGCAGGGCCAGAACAAATCTGGGCCAGGACACGTCCAAGGCCAGGTCAAGGCCAGAACAGGAGCAGGACCATGACCACTAGCAGGGCCAGTGCCATGACAGGACCAGGGTCAGGACAAGAGGCAGGGCCAGAGCCAAGGCCGGGCCAGCACAGGTTCAAGGAAAGGCCAGTGCAAAGGCAAAACCAGGATGGGATCGGAGCAGGGCAGGGCCGAGACAGTCCAGGTAACAGTAGGGTAGGGCAGGGCCAGGGCAAGGCAGGGCAGTACAGGGCCAGGTCCACGGCAGTGGCAGGGCAAAGCCAGGCCCATTGCCAATGCAACAGCCCACCCTACAAGGCTTCTACCACCTGGCCACTGCTGCAGCCCGGCCATCGCTGTAAGCCTCACCCCCAACCCTGGCTGCAGCCGCCTGACCTCCTAGCGTGGTCACTCTCCTACCGTTCCAGCACGCTGCAGTCTCCGTCACTGCCACCCACCCTCAGCGAGGCAAGCCGTGGTGTCACAGGCTCCAGCTGTCTCCTCCTCCTCCTGGCACAGAGCAGCTGGGCCGGCAAAGCCACAAAAGCCTAGAGGAAGATGCGAGGGGTGGTAGCATTAAGAGCCTCAACTTGACACCCTTCCCTGGCCCTGCCGCTGCCCTGGCCCTTCCCATCTTCAGGTCTTACCAAGACCCTACCCTGGTCCTGACCTGCCCTGGCCTGGTCCTGACCCTGTCCCCCTACCCCAGAGAAGTGCAAGGGCAGAGCCAGGGAAGGGCCGGGGCAAATAAGGGACAGGGCACATCCAAATCCAAGAAAACGCCAGGGCCATGACAGAGCCAGGGCGAGTCCTTGGCAAGGCCACGTTCCAGGCCAGGGCCAGGAAAGGGTCAAGGCAGGGTCACTGTATGGCCAAGGTCCAGGTCAAAGCCAGAGCAGTGGCAGGGTCAGGCCTGCATAAGGGCAGGACCAGGGCCAGGGCCAGGGCTGTGCCATGACAGAACAAGAGCAGTGCCAGGCAGGACCAGAGCCAGGCATTAGAGAGAGTAGGGCAAATGCCAAGGCAAGGCCAGGGCAGTGCCAGGGCTGAGGCAAGGTCAGGGAAGGTCCAGGGCTGACTCAGTGCTAGAACCAAGACAAGAGCAAAGGCCGGGGCAGATCTAGGGCACAAGCAAGGCAGATTAGGGCAGAGCAATAGCAAGACCAGGCAACGGCAGGGCCAGCCCAGGATAGAACAGGGTACAGGCAGGGCAGGGCCAGGGCCACAGCTGGGGCAGGACAAGGACCAGGATCAGAGTCCAGGCCAGGGCAAGGGTATGGCCAGGGCAGAGGTACAGCCAGAGGCAGGGTATAGGCAGGGCCAAGGCAGGTCCATTGCAGGGCCGGGGCAGGGCCAGGGCCAGGGCCAGGGCCAGGACCAGGAAAGGGCAATGTCAGGAACACGGCCATGGCCAACTTAGCTAGAGCCAGGACAGAGACAGGGTCAGGGGTGTGTGGGGCCAGAATAGCATGCCAGGGTAGGGCCAGGGCAAATTAGGGCCAGGACAGGGTCAGGAGGAGGACTGGGCCAGGGTATGGCCTTAAGTAGCCAAGAGCCAGGTCCAGGGTCCATGCCAGTGCCAGCGCCAGCGCCGGCCCAGGGCAGGGGCAGGGCCATGGCCAGGTCTGGGACAAGGCTGGGGCAGGGTCAAGTTCTTGCTCAGGGTAAGCACAAGACCAGGACAGAGCCACGGAAGGGGCAGGGCCATGGTAGGGCCAGGAGAGGGACGGGCGAAGGCACAGCAAGATTAAACCAGGGACAGGATACCTTCAAATCCACTTCAGGGCCAGGGTCAGGCCAGGGCCAGGGCCAGGACAGGGCCAAGACAGGGCCAGGGCCAGGACTGTTAGGATCATTGGCAGGGCCAGGGCCATGGCACGACCAGGGTCAGGAGCAGTGGTCAATGCCGGGCCAAGGCCAGAGCAAGGACCAGGTTTGCACTAGGGCCAGTGTGAGGGCGAAGGGGTCAGGGCGGGGCCAAAGGCAGGGCAGAGCCAGGGCAGGGTGGAGCAGGCCCAGGGTAGCACTGGGTAAAGGCAGGGCATGACCAACCAGGGCAGGTCTATGGCTGTGGCAGGGCCAGGGCCAGGGCCAAGGCAGGGCCAAGACAGTGACAGCTCCAGGGCAGGGCCGGGGTTAGGACCACGGACATGTCCAAGGCCAGTGCCAGGGCAAGGGCAGTGGCAGGGGCAGGGCCAGGGTCATCTAAGAACCAAGGACAAAGCCAGGCCCAGAGCAGGGCCAGGACAGGTACCTGGCAGGGCTAGGGTCCGGGACAGGGCCATGGCAGGGCCAGGGCCACAACCAGGTCTGTGCTATGGCCGGGTCCAGCACAGTGCCCAGGCAAGGCTAGGGTGAAGGCCAAAGTAGGGCCAGCGCAGGGTCAAAGCTAGAGTACGGCCAAGGCAGGACCAGGGCAGGCAAGGCAGGGCCAGGATAGCATAGGGCCAAGGCAGGGCAGGGCCAGGACAGTGCCAAGACCTGAGCAGGGCCAGGGAACAGCCAGGGCAGGGACAGGGCCATGGCCATGGCCTGGGCAGGACCAGGTTCGGGACAGGAGCAAAACAAGGGCAACAACAGTGCAGGTTCTTGGCACAGCCAGGGTCCAGGACAGTGTCAGGGCAGGGCCAAGGCAGGGTCTGGGCCATGGGAAGACCAGCAACAGGGCTGGGGCTTTTCCAGTGACAGGACCAGAGTCAGGGCAAGGGCCAGGGCAGTGCAAGGCCAGGGTAGGGCCAGGCATTTCACGGTCACGGCCAGGGGAGAACCAGGGCAAGGTCTGAAGCACGGCAGGGCCAGGGCCAAGACAGGTCCAGGGCAGGTCCATGACAGGGCCAGGGGCTGCGTAAGGGCAAGGGCAGGGCCAGAGCAAGGTAAGGGTCAGGGCCAAGGCCAGGATAGGGACAGGGCAAGAAATATGGCAGGACCAAGGGCAATGCCAAGGCCAGGGCTGAGTCAGGGCAGGGCAGGGCATGGAATGGCCAGCGCAGGACACGACAAAAGGCGGTCCATAGAAAGAGCTGGGCTCATGCCAGGAAAGGACCAGGCTAGTGCCAAGACTGAGGTAGTGTCATGGCATGCACAGGGCGGGGCCAGGGCCGGAATCGAGCCAGGGCACAGCCAAGGCAGGGTAGGGCAGGGCAATGCCACAGCCGGGTCAGTACTAGGACAGGGCAGAACAGGGCAAGGTGATGGTAGGGGCAGGACAAGGACAGGCCAAGGCAGAGCCAGGTCACTCCAGGGCCAGGACACCTCCAAGTCCACTTCAGGGCCAGGGCTATGAAGGACAAAGGCCAGGGCCAGGGTCAGGGCCAGGTCTGGGCTAGGGCCAGGTCCAGAGCAGGGCCTAGCGAAGACTAGGGTGAGGGACAAGGTAGGGCCAGGGTAGGCTCATGACACATCCAGTGCGTGGCAGGGTAGGGTGGTGGCAAGACCAGGGGCAGACCACTGCCAACTCAGGGCCAGGGAAAGGCCATGGCCAGGGCACAGCCAGGAAAGGGTCTGGGTCAGGGCCAGGACCAAGGCAGAGCAGGGCCAGGGCCATGGCAGAGTCGGGGCAAGTCCTTGACAGGACCAGGTTCCAGGCCAGGGCCAGGGCAGAGGCAGGGGCAGGGTCTGGATAAGGGCAAGGCCAGGGATACGGTAGGACCAGGGCTAGGGCCAGGGCCCGGGCTAAGCCAGAACAAGGCCAGGGCCAGGCCATAGTGAGGACAGGGCAAAGGCCAAGGCAGGGTCAGAGCAGGTCCAGGGAGAGGCCAGTGCCAGGCAGGGCCAGGGCACAACCAGGGCAGTGTAAGGCAGGTCAATGGCACCACTGAGCCATGACAGGGCAAAGTCAGTGCCAGGAGAGGGCACAACAGGCAGGGCCACGGTGGGGCTGGGGGCAGGGATGGGCCAAGGCAGGGCCAGAACAAATCTGGGCCAGGACACGTCCAAGGCCAGGTCAAGGCCAGAACAGGAGCAGGACCATGACCACTAGCAGGGCCAGTGCCATGACAGGACCAGGGTCAGGACAAGAGGCAGGGCCAGAGCCAAGGCCGGGCCAGCACAGGTTCAGGGAAAGGCCAGTGCAAAGGCAAAACCAGGATGGGATCGGAGCAGGGCAGGGCCGAGACAGTCCAGGTAACAGTAGGGTAGGGCAGGGCCAGGGCAAGGCAGGGCAGTACAGGGCCAGGTCCACGGCAGTGGCAGGGCAAAGCCAGGCCCATTGCCAATGCAACAGCCCACCCTACAAGGCTTCTACCACCTGGCCACTGCCGCAGCCCGGCCATCGCTGTAAGCCTCACCCCCAACCCTGGCTGCAGCCGCCTGACCTCCTAGCGTGGTCACTCTCCTACCGTTCCAGCACGCTGCAGTCTCCGTCACTGCCACCCACCCTCAGCGAGGCAAGCCGTGGTGTCACAGGCTCCAGCTGTCTCCTCCTCCTCCTGGCACAGAGCAGCTGGGCCGGCAAAGCCACAAAAGCCTAGAGGAAGATGCGAGGGGTGGTAGCATTAAGAGCCTCAACTTAACACCCTTCCCTGGCCCTGCCGCTGCCCTGGCCCTTCCCATCTTCAGGTCTTACCAAGACCCTACCCTGGTCCTGACCCTGCCCTGGCCTGGTCCTGACCCTGTCCCCCTACCCCAGAGAAGTGCAAGGGCAGAGCCAGGGAAGGGCCGGGGCAAATAAGGGACAGGGCACATCCAAATCCAAGAAAACGCCAGGGCCATGACAGAGCCAGGGCGAGTCCTTGGCAAGGCCACGTTCCAGGCCAGGGCCAGGAAAGGGTCAAGGCAGGGTCACTGTATGGCCAAGGTCCAGGTCAAAGCCAGAGCAGTGGCAGGGTCAGGCCTGCATAAGGGCAGGACCAGGGCCAGGGCCAGGGCTGTGCCATGACAGAACAAGAGCAGTGCCAGGCAGGACCAGAGCCAGGCATTAGAGAGAGTAGGGCAAATGCCAAGGCAAGGCCAGGGCAGTGCCAGGGCTGAGGCAAGGTCAGGGAAGGTCCAGGGCTGACTCAGTGCTAGAACCAAGACAAGAGCAAAGGCCGGGGCAGATCTAGGGCACAAGCAAGGCAGATTAGGGCAGAGCAATAGCAAGACAGGCAACGGCAGGGCCAGCCCAGGATAGAACAGGGTACAGGCAGGGCAGGGCCAGGGCCACAGCTGGGGCAGGACAAGGACCAGGATCAGAGTCCAGGCCAGGGCAAGGGTATGGCCAGGGCAGAGGTACAGCCAGAGGCAGGGTATAGGCAGGGCCAAGGCAGGTCCATTGCAGGGCCGGGGCAGGGCCAGGGCCAGGGCCAGGGCCAGGACCAGGAAAGGGCAATGTCAGGAACACGGCCATGGCCAACTTAGCTAGAGCCAGGACAGAGACAGGGTCAGGGGTGTGTGGGGCCAGAATAGCATGCCAGGGTAGGGCCAGGGCAAATTAGGGCCAGGACAGGGTCAGGAGGAGGACTGGGCCAGGGTATGGCCTTAAGTAGCCAAGAGCCAGGTCCAGGGTCCATGCCAGTGCCAGCGCCGCGCCCAGGGCAGGGGCAGGGCCATGGCCAGGTCTGGGACAAGGCTGGGGCAGGGTCAAGTTCTCGCTCAGGGTAAGCACAAGACCAGGACAGAGCCACGGAAGGGGCAGGGCCATGGTAGGGCCAGGAGAGGGACGGGCGAAGGCACAGCAAGATTAAACCAGGGACAGGATACCTTCAAATCCACTTCAGGGCCAGGGTCAGGCCAGGGCCAGGGCCAGGACAGGGCCAAGACAGGGCCAGGGCCAGGACTGTTAGGATCATTGGCAGGGCCAGGGCCATGGCACGACCAGGGTCAGGAGCAGTGGTCAATGCCGGGCCAAGGCCAGAGCAAGGACCAGGTTTGCACTAGGGCCAGTGTGAGGGCGAAGGGGTCAGGGCGGGGCCAAAGGCAGGGCAGAGCCAGGGCAGGGTGGAGCAGGCCCAGGGTAGCACTGGGTAAAGGCAGGGCATGACCAACCAGGGCAGGTCTATGGCTGTGGCAGGGCCAGGGCCAGGGCCAAGGCAGGGCCAAGACAGTGACAGCTCCAGGGCAGGGCCGGGGTTAGGACCACGGACATGTCCAAGGCCAGTGCCAGGGCAAGGGCAGTGGCAGGGGCAGGGCCAGGGTCATCTAAGAACCAAGGACAAAGCCAGGCCCAGAGCAGGGCCAGGACAGGTACCTGGCAGGGCTAGGGTCCGGGACAGGGCCATGGCAGGGCCAGGGCCACAACCAGGTCTGTGCTATGGCCGGGTCCAGCACAGTGCCCAGGCAAGGCTAGGGTGAAGGCCAAAGTAGGGCCAGCGCAGGGTCAAAGCTAGAGTACGGCCAAGGCAGGACCAGGGCAGGCAAGGCAGGGCCAGGATAGCATAGGGCCAAGGCAGGGCAGGGCCAGGACAGTGCCAAGACCTGAGCAGGGCCAGGGAACAGCCAGGGCAGGGACAGGGCCATGGCCATGGCCTGGGCAGGACCAGGTTCGGGACAGGAGCAAAACAAGGGCAACAACAGTGCAGGTTCTTGGCACAGCCAGGGTCCAGGACAGTGTCAGGGCAGGGCCAAGGCAGGGTCTGGGCCATGGGAAGACCAGCAACAGGGCTGGGGCTTTTCCAGTGACAGGACCAGAGTCAGGGCAAGGGCCAGGGCAGTGCAAGGCCAGGGTAGGGCCAGGCATTTCACGGTCACGGCCAGGGGAGAACCAGGGCAAGGTCTGAAGCACGGCAGGGCCAGGGCCAAGACAGGTCCAGGGCAGGTCCATGACAGGGCCAGGGGCTGCGTAAGGGCAAGGGCAGGGCCAGAGCAAGGTAAGGGTCAGGGCCAAGGCCAGGATAGGGACAGGGCAAGAAATATGGCAGGACCAAGGGCAATGCCAAGGCCAGGGCTGAGTCAGGGCAGGGCAGGGCATGGAATGGCCAGCGCAGGACACGACAAAAGGCGGTCCATAGAAAGAGCTGGGCTCATGCCAGGAAAGGACCAGGCTAGTGCCAAGACTGAGGTAGTGTCATGGCATGCACAGGGCGGGGCCAGGGCCGGAATCGAGCCAGGGCACAGCCAAGGCAGGGTAGGGCAGGGCAATGCCACAGCCGGGTCAGTACTAGGACAGGGCAGAACAGGGCAAGGTGATGGTAGGGGCAGGACAAGGACAGGCCAAGGCAGAGCCAGGTCACTCCAGGGCCAGGACACCTCCAAGTCCACTTCAGGGCCAGGGCTATGAAGGACAAAGGCCAGGGCCAGGGTCAGGGCCAGGTCTGGGCTAGGGCCAGGTCCAGAGCAGGGCCTAGCGAAGACTAGGGTGAGGGACAAGGTAGGGCCAGGGTAGGCTCATGACACATCCAGTGCGTGGCAGGGTAGGGTGGTGGCAAGACCAGGGGCAGACCACTGCCAACTCAGGGCCAGGGAAAGGCCATGGCCAGGGCACAGCCAGGAAAGGGTCTGGGTCAGGGCCAGGACCAAGGCAGAGCAGGGCCAGGGCCATGGCAGAGTCGGGGCAAGTCCTTGACAGGACCAGGTTCCAGGCCAGGGCCAGGGCAGAGGCAGGGGCAGGGTCTGGATAAGGGCAAGGCCAGGGATACGGTAGGACCAGGGCTAGGGCCAGGGCCCGGGCTAAGCCAGAACAAGGCCAGGGCCAGGCCATAGTGAGGACAGGGCAAAGGCCAAGGCAGGGTCAGAGCAGGTCCAGGGAGAGGCCAGTGCCAGGCAGGGCCAGGGCACAACCAGGGCAGTGTAAGGCAGGTCAATGGCACCACTGAGCCATGACAGGGCAAAGTCAGTGCCAGGAGAGGGCACAACAGGCAGGGCCACGGTGGGGCCGGGGCAGGGATGGGCCAAGGCAGGGCCAGAACAAATCTGGGCCAGGACACGTCCAAGGCCAGGTCAAGGCCAGAACAGGAGCAGGACCATGACCACTAGCAGGGCCAGTGCCATGACAGGACCAGGGTCAGGACAAGAGGCAGGGCCAGAGCCAAGGCCGGGCCAGCACAGGTTCAGGGAAAGGCCAGTGCAAAGGCAAAACCAGGATGGGATCGGAGCAGGGCAGGGCCGAGACAGTCCAGGTAACAGTAGGGTAGGGCAGGGCCAGGGCAAGGCAGGGCAGTACAGGGCCAGGTCCACGGCAGTGGCAGGGCAAAGCCAGGCCCATTGCCAATGCAACAGCCCACCCTACAAGGCTTCTACCACCTGGCCACTGCCGCAGCCCGGCCATCGCTGTAAGCCTCACCCCCAACCCTGGCTGCAGCCGCCTGACCTCCTAGCGTGGTCACTCTCCTACCGTTCCAGCACGCTGCAGTCTCCGTCACTGCCACCCACCCTCAGCGAGGCAAGCCGTGGTGTCACAGGCTCCAGCTGTCTCCTCCTCCTCCTGGCACAGAGCAGCTGGGCCGGCAAAGCCACAAAAGCCTAGAGGAAGATGCGAGGGGTGGTAGCATTAAGAGCCTCAACTTAACACCCTTCCCTGGCCCTGCCGCTGCCCTGGCCCTTCCCATCTTCAGGTCTTACCAAGACCCTACCCTGGTCCTGACCCTGCCCTGGCCTGGTCCTGACCCTGTCCCCCTACCCCAGAGAAGTGCAAGGGCAGAGCCGGGGAAGGGCCGGGGCAAATAAGGGACAGGGCACATCCAAATCCAAGAAAACGCCAGGGCCATGACAGAGCCAGGGCGAGTCCTTGGCAAGGCCACGTTCCAGGCCAGGGCCAGGAAAGGGTCAAGGCAGGGTCACTGTATGGCCAAGGTCCAGGTCAAAGCCAGAGCAGTGGCAGGGTCAGGCCTGCATAAGGGCAGGACCAGGGCCAGGGCCAGGGCTGTGCCATGACAGAACAAGAGCAGTGCCAGGCAGGACCAGAGCCAGGCATTAGAGAGAGTAGGGCAAATGCCAAGGCAAGGCCAGGGCAGTGCCAGGGCTGAGGCAAGGTCAGGGAAGGTCCAGGGCTGACTCAGTGCTAGAACCAAGACAAGAGCAAAGGCCGGGGCAGATCTAGGGCACAAGCAAGGCAGATTAGGGCAGAGGAATAGCAAGACCAGGCAACGGCAGGGCCAGCCCAGGATAGAACAGGGTACAGGCAGGGCAGGGCCAGGGCCACAGCTGGGGCAGGACAAGGACCAGGATCAGAGTCCAGGCCAGGGCAAGGGTATGGCCAGGGCAGAGGTACAGCCAGAGGCAGGGTATAGGCAGGGCCAAGGCAGGTCCATTGCAGGGGCCGGGGCAGGGCCAGGGCCAGGGCCAGGGCCAGGACCAGGAAAGGGCAATGTCAGGAACACGGCCATGGCCAACTTAGCTAGAGCCAGGACAGAGACAGGGTCGGGGTGTGTGGGGCCAGAATAGCATGCCAGGGTAGGGCCAGGGCAAATTAGGGCCAGGACAGGGTCAGGAGGAGGACTGGGCCAGGGTATGGCCTTAAGTAGCCAAGAGCCAGGTCCAGGGTCCATGCCAGTGCCAGCGCCAGCGCCGGACCAGGGCAGGGGCAGGGCCATGGCCAGGTCTGGGACAAGGCTGGGGCAGGGTCAAGTTCTCGCTCAGGGTAAGCACAAGACCAGGACAGAGCCACGGAAGGGGCAGGGCCATGGTAGGGCCAGGAGAGGGACGGGCGAAGGCACAGCAAGATTAAACCAGGGACAGGATACCTTCAAATCCACTTCAGGGCCAGGGTCAGGCCAGGGCCAGGGCCAGGACAGGGCCAAGACAGGGCCAGGGCCAGGACTGTTAGGATCATTGGCAGGGCCAGGGCCATGGCACGACCAGGGTCAGGAGCAGTGGTCAATGCCGGGCCAAGGCCAGAGCAAGGACCAGGTTTGCACTAGGGCCAGTGTGAGGGCGAAGGGGTCAGGGCGGGGCCAAAGGCAGGGCAGAGCCAGGGCAGGGTGGAGCAGGCCCACGGTAGCACTGGGTAAAGGCAGGGCATGACCAACCAGGGCAGGTCTATGGCTGTGGCAGGGCCAGGTCCAGGGCCAAGGCAGGGCCAAGACAGTGACAGCTCCAGGGCAGGGCCGGGGTTAGGACCACGGACATGTCCAAGGCCAGTGCCAGGGCAAGGGCAGTGGCAGGGGCAGGGCCAGGGTCATCTAAGAACCAAGGACAAAGCCAGGCCCAGAGCAGGGCCAGGACAGGTACCTGGCCAGGCTAGGGCCCGGGACAGGGCCATGGCAGGGCCAGGGCCACAACCAGGTCTGTGCTATGGCCGGGTCCAGCACAGTGCCCAGGCAAGGCTAGGGTGAAGGCCAAAGTAGGGCCAGCGCAGGGTCAAAGCTAGAGTACGGCCAAGGCAGGACCAGGGCAGGCAAGGCAGGGCCAGGATAGCATAGGGCCAAGGCATGGGCAGGGCCAGGACAGTGCCAAGACCTGAGCAGGGCCAGGGAACAGCCAGGGCAGGGACAGGGCCATGGCCATGGCCTGGGCAGGACCAGGTTCGGGACAGGAGCAAAACAAGGGCAACAACAGTGCAGGTTCTTGGCACAGTCAGGGTCCAGGACAGTGTCAGGGCAGGGCCAAGGCAGGGTCTGGGCCATGGGAAGACCAGCAACAGGGCTGGGGCTTTTCCAGTGACAGGACCAGAGTCAGGGCAAGGGCCAGGGCAGTGCAAGGCCAGGGTAGGGCCAGGCATTTCACGGTCACGGCCAGGGGAGAACCAGGGCAAGGTCTGAAGCACGGCAGGGCCAGGGCCAAGACAGGTCCAGGGCAGGTCCATGACAGGGCCAGGGGCTGCGTAAGGGCAAGGGCAGGGCCAGAGCAAGGTAAGGGTCAGGGCCAAGGCCAGGATAGGGACAGGGCAAGAAATATGGCAGGACCAAGGGCAATGCCAAGGCCAGGGCTGAGTCAGGGCAGGGCAGGGCATGGAATGGCCAGCGCAGGACACGACAAAAGGCGGTCCATAGAAAGAGCTGGGCTCATGCCAGGAAAGGACCAGGCTAGTGCCAAGACTGAGGTAGTGTCATGGCATGCACAGGGCGGGGCCAGGGCCGGAATCGAGCCAGGGCACAGCCAAGGCAGGGTAGGGCAGGGCAATGCCACAGCCGGGTCAGTACTAGGACAGGGCAGAACAGGGCAAGGTGATGGTAGGGGCAGGACAAGGACAGGCCAAGGCAGAGCCAGGTCACTCCAGGGCCAGGACACCTCCAAGTCCACTTCAGGGCCAGGGCTATGAAGGACAAAGGCCAGGGCCAGGGTCAGGGCCAGGTCTGGGCTAGGGCCAGGTCCAGAGCAGGGCCTAGCGAAGACTAGGGTGAGGGACAAGGTAGGGCCAGGGTAGGCTCATGACACATCCAGTGCGTGGCAGGGTAGGGTGGTGGCAAGACCAGGGGCAGACCACTGCCAACTCAGGGCCAGGGAAAGGCCATGGCCAGGGCACAGCCAGGAAAGGGTCTGGGTCAGGGCCAGGACCAAGGCAGAGCAGGGCCAGGGCCATGGCAGAGTCGGGGCAAGTCCTTGACAGGACCAGGTTCCAGGCCAGGGCCAGGGCAGAGGCAGGGGCAGGGTCTGGATAAGGGCAAGGCCAGGGATACGGTAGGACCAGGGCTAGGGCCAGGGCCCGGGCTAAGCCAGAACAAGGCCAGGGCCAGGCCATAGTGAGGACAGGGCAAAGGCCAAGGCAGGGTCAGAGCAGGTCCAGGGAGAGGCCAGTGCCAGGCAGGGCCAGGGCACAACCAGGGCAGTGTAAGGCAGGTCAATGGCACCACTGAGCCATGACAGGGCAAAGTCAGTGCCAGGAGAGGGCACAACAGGCAGGGCCACGGTGGGGCCGGGGCAGGGATGGGCCAAGGCAGGGCCAGAACAAATCTGGGCCAGGACACGTCCAAGGCCAGGTCAAGGCCAGAACAGGAGCAGGACCATGACCACTAGCAGGGCCAGTGCCATGACAGGACCAGGGTCAGGACAAGAGGCAGGGCCAGAGCCAAGGCCGGGCCAGCACAGGTTCAGGGAAAGGCCAGTGCAAAGGCAAAACCAGGATGGGATCGGAGCAGGGCAGGGCCGAGACAGTCCAGGTAACAGTAGGGTAGGGCAGGGCCAGGGCAAGGCAGGGCAGTACAGGGCCAGGTCCACGGCAGTGGCAGGGCAAAGCCAGGCCCATTGCCAATGCAACAGCCCACCCTACAAGGCTTCTACCACCTGGCCACTGCCGCAGCCCGGCCATCGCTGTAAGCCTCACCCCCAACCCTGGCTGCAGCCGCCTGACCTCCTAGCGTGGTCACTCTCCTACCGTTCCAGCACGCTGCAGTCTCCGTCACTGCCACCCACCCTCAGCGAGGCAAGCCGTGGTGTCACAGGCTCCAGCTGTCTCCTCCTCCTCCTGGCACAGAGCAGCTGGGCCGGCAAAGCCACAAAAGCCTAGAGGAAGATGCGAGGGGTGGTAGCATTAAGAGCCTCAACTTGACACCCTTCCCTGGCCCTGCCGCTGCCCTGGCCCTTCCCATCTTCAGGTCTTACCAAGACCCTACCCTGGTCCTGACCCTGCCCTGGCCTGGTCCTGACCCTGTCCCCCTACCCCAGAGAAGTGCAAGGGCAGAGCCAGGGAAGGGCCGGGGCAAATAAGGGACAGGGCACATCCAAATCCAAGAAAACGCCAGGGCCATGACAGAGCCAGGGCGAGTCCTTGGCAAGGCCACGTTCCAGGCCAGGGCCAGGAAAGGGTCAAGGCAGGGTCACTGTATGGCCAAGGTCCAGGTCAAAGCCAGAGCAGTGGCAGGGTCAGGCCTGCATAAGGGCAGGACCAGGGCCAGGGCCAGGGCTGTGCCATGACAGAACAAGAGCAGTGCCAGGCAGGACCAGAGCCAGGCATTAGAGAGAGTAGGGCAAATGCCAAGGCAAGGCCAGGGCAGTGCCAGGGCTGAGGCAAGGTCAGGGAAGGTCCAGGGCTGACTCAGTGCTAGAACCAAGACAAGAGCAAAGGCCGGGGCAGATCTAGGGCACAAGCAAGGCAGATTAGGGCAGAGCAATAGCAAGATCAGGCAACGGCAGGGCCAGCCCAGGATAGAACAGGGTACAGGCAGGGCAGGGCCAGGGCCACAGCTGGGGCAGGACAAGGACCAGCATCAGAGTCCAGGCCAGGGCAAGGGTATGGCCAGGGCAGAGGTACAGCCAGAGGCAGGGTATAGGCAGGGCCAAGGCAGGTCCATTGCAGGGCCGGGGCAGGGCCAGGGCCAGGGCCAGGACCAGGAAAGGGCAATGTCAGGAACACGGCCATGGCCAACTTAGCTAGAGCCAGGACAGAGACAGGGTCAGGGGTGTGTGGGGCCAGAATAGCATGCCAGGGTAGGGCCAGGGCAAATTAGGGCCAGGACAGGGTCAGGAGGAGGACTGGGCCAGGGTATGGCCTTAAGTAGCCAAGAGCCAGGTCCAGGGTCCATGCCAGTGCCAGCGCCAGCGCCGGACCAGGGCAGGGGCAGGGCCATGGCCAGGTCTGGGACAAGGCTGGGGCAGGGTCAAGTTCTCGCTCAGGGTAAGCACAAGACCAGGACAGAGCCACGGAAGGGGCAGGGCCATGGTAGGGCCAGGAGAGGGACGGGCGAAGGCACAGCAAGATTAAACCAGGGACAGGATACCTTCAAATCCACTTCAGGGCCAGGGTCAGGCCAGGGCCAGGGCCAGGACAGGGCCAAGACAGGGCCAGGGCCAGGACTGTTAGGATCATTGGCAGGGCCAGGGCCATGGCACGACCAGGGTCAGGAGCAGTGGTCAATGCCGGGCCAAGGCCAGAGCAAGGACCAGGTTTGCACTAGGGCCAGTGTGAGGGCGAAGGGGTCAGGGCGGGGCCAAAGGCAGGGCAGAGCCAGGGCAGGGTGGAGCAGGCCCAGGGTAGCACTGGGTAAAGGCAGGGCATGACCAACCAGGGCAGGTCTATGGCTGTGGCAGGGCCAGGGGTCCAGGGCCAAGGCAGGGCCAAGACAGTGACAGCTCCAGGGCAGGGCCGGGGTTAGGACCACGGACATGTCCAAGGCCAGTGCCAGGGCAAGGGCAGTGGCAGGGGCAGGGCCAGGGTCATCTAAGAACCAAGGACAAAGCCAGGCCCAGAGCAGGGCCAGGACAGGTACCTGGCAGGGCTAGGGTCCGGGACAGGGCCATGGCAGGGCCAGGGCCACAACCAGGTCTGTGCTATGGCCGGGTCCAGCACAGTGCCCAGGCAAGGCTAGGGTGAAGGCCAAAGTAGGGCCAGCGCAGGGTCAAAGCTAGAGTACGGCCAAGGCAGGACCAGGGCAGGCAAGGCAGGGCCAGGATAGCATAGGGCCAAGGCAGGCAGGGCCAGGACCGTGCCAAGACCTGAGCAGGGCCAGGGAACAGCCAGGGCAGGGACAGGGCCATGGCCATGGCCTGGGCAGGACCAGGTTCGGGACAGGAGCAAAACAAGGGCAACAACAGTGCAGGTTCTTGGCACAGCCAGGGTCCAGGACAGTGTCAGGGCAGGGCCAAGGCAGGGTCTGGGCCATGGGAAGACCAGCAACAGGGCTGGGGCTTTTCCAGTGACAGGACCAGAGTCAGGGCAAGGGCCAGGGCAGTGCAAGGCCAGGGTAGGGCCAGGCATTTCACGGTCACGGCCAGGGGAGAACCAGGGCAAGGTCTGAAGCACGGCAGGGCCAGGGCCAAGACAGGTCCAGGGCAGGTCCATGACAGGGCCAGGGGCTGCGTAAGGGCAAGGGCAGGGCCAGAGCAAGGTAAGGGTCAGGGCCAAGGCCAGGATAGGGACAGGGCAAGAAATATGGCAGGACCAAGGGCAATGCCAAGGCCAGGGCTGAGTCAGGGCAGGGCAGGGCATGGAATGGCCAGCGCAGGACACGACAAAAGGCGGTCCATAGAAAGAGCTGGGCTCATGCCAGGAAAGGACCAGGCTAGTGCCAAGACTGAGGTAGTGTCATGGCATGCACAGGGCGGGGCCAGGGCCGGAATCGAGCCAGGGCACAGCCAAGGCAGGGTAGGGCAGGGCAATGCCACAGCCGGGTCAGTACTAGGACAGGGCAGAACAGGGCAAGGTGATGGTAGGGGCAGGACAAGGACAGGCCAAGGCAGAGCCAGGTCACTCCAGGGCCAGGACACCTCCAAGTCCACTTCAGGGCCAGGGCTATGAAGGACAAAGGCCAGGGCCAGGGTCAGGGCCAGGTCTGGGCTAGGGCCAGGTCCAGAGCAGGGCCTAGCGAAGACTAGGGTGAGGGACAAGGTAGGGCCAGGGTAGGCTCATGACACATCCAGTGCGTGGCAGGGTAGGGTGGTGGCAAGACCAGGGGCAGACCACTGCCAACTCAGGGCCAGGGAAAGGCCATGGCCAGGGCACAGCCAGGAAAGGGTCTGGGTCAGGGCCAGGACCAAGGCAGAGCAGGGCCAGGGCCATGGCAGAGTCGGGGCAAGTCCTTGACAGGACCAGGTTCCAGGCCAGGGCCAGGGCAGAGGCAGGGGCAGGGTCTGGATAAGGGCAAGGCCAGGGATACGGTAGGACCAGGGCTAGGGCCAGGGCCCGGGCTAAGCCAGAACAAGGCCAGGGCCAGGCCATAGTGAGGACAGGGCAAAGGCCAAGGCAGGGTCAGAGCAGGTCCAGGGAGAGGCCAGTGCCAGGCAGGGCCAGGGCACAACCAGGGCAGTGTAAGGCAGGTCAATGGCACCACTGAGCCATGACAGGGCAAAGTCAGTGCCAGGAGAGGGCACAACAGGCAGGGCCACGGTGGGGCCGGGGCAGGGATGGGCCAAGGCAGGGCCAGAACAAATCTGGGCCAGGACACGTCCAAGGCCAGGTCAAGGCCAGAACAGGAGCAGGACCATGACCACTAGCAGGGCCAGTGCCATGACAGGACCAGGGTCAGGACAAGAGGCAGGGCCAGAGCCAAGGCCGGGCCAGCACAGGTTCAGGGAAAGGCCAGTGCAAAGGCAAAACCAGGATGGGATCGGAGCAGGGCAGGGCCGAGACAGTCCAGGTAACAGTAGGGTAGGGCAGGGCCAGGGCAAGGCAGGGCAGTACAGGGCCAGGTCCACGGCAGTGGCAGGGCAAAGCCAGGCCCATTGCCAATGCAACAGCCCACCCTACAAGGCTTCTACCACCTGGCCACTGCCGCAGCCCGGCCATCGCTGTAAGCCTCACCCCCAACCCTGGCTGCAGCCGCCTGACCTCCTAGCGTGGTCACTCTCCTACCGTTCCAGCACGCTGCAGTCTCCGTCACTGCCACCCACCCTCAGCGAGGCAAGCCGTGGTGTCACAGGCTCCAGCTGTCTCCTCCTCCTCCTGGCACAGAGCAGCTGGGCCGGCAAAGCCACAAAAGCCTAGAGGAAGATGCGAGGGGTGGTAGCATTAAGAGCCTCAACTTAACACCCTTCCCTGGCCCTGCCGCTGCCCTGGCCCTTCCCATCTTCAGGTCTTACCAAGACCCTACCCTGGTCCTGAACCTGCCCTGGCCTGGTCCTGACCCTGTCCCCCTACCCCAGAGAAGTGCAAGGGCAGAGCCAGGGAAGGGCCGGGGCAAATAAGGGACAGGGCACATCCAAATCCAAGAAAACGCCAGGGCCATGACAGAGCCAGGGCGAGTCCTTGGCAAGGCCACGTTCCAGGCCAGGGCCAGGAAAGGGTCAAGGCAGGGTCACTGTATGGCCAAGTCCAGGTCAAAGCCAGAGCAGTGGCAGGGTCAGGCCTGCATAAGGGCAGGTCCAGGGCCAGGGCCAGGGCTGTGCCAAGACAGAACAAGAGCAGAGCAAGGCAGGACCAGAGCCAGGCATTAGAGAGAGTAGGGCAAATGCCAAGGCAAGGCCAGGGCAGTGCCAGGGCTGAGGCAAGGTTAGGGAAGGTCCACGGCTGAGTCAGTGCTAGAACCAAGACAAGAGCAAAGGCCGGGGCAGATCTAGGGCACAGGCAAGGCAGGCTAGGGCAGGGGAAGAGCAAGACCAGGCAACAGCAGGGCCAGTCCAGGATAGAACAGGGTACAGGCAGGGCAGGGCCAGGGCCACAGCTGGGGCAGGACAAGGACCAGGATCAGTGTCCAGGCCAGAGCAAGGGTATGGCCAGGGCAGAGGTAGGGCCAGAGGCAGGGTATAGGCAGGGCCAAGGCAGGTCCATTGCAGGGCCGGGGTTCAGACCAGGGCCGGGGCAGGGCCGGGGCAGGGCCAGGGCCAGGACCAGGAAAGGGCAATGTCAGGAACACGGCCATGGCCAACTTAGCTAGAGCCAGGACAGAGACAGGGTCAGGGGTGGGGCCAGAATAGCATGCCAGGGTAGGGCCAGGGCAAATTAGGGCCAGGACAGGGTCAGGAGGAGGGCTGGGCCAGGGTATGGCCTTAAGTAGCCAAGAGCCAGGTCCAGGGTCCATGCCAGTGCCAGCGCCGGCCCAGGGCAGGGGCAGGGCCATGGCCAGGTCTGGGACAAGGCTGGGGCAGGGTCAAGTTCTCGCTCAGGGTAAGCACAAGAACAGGGCAGAGCCAGGGAAGGGGCAGGGCCATGGTAGGGCCAGGAGAGGGACACGCGAAGGCAGAGCAAGATTAAACCAGGGACAGGATACCTTCAAATCCACTTCAGGGCCAGGGTCAGGTCAGGCCAGGGCCAGGGCCAGGACAGGGCCAAGATAGGGCCAGGGCCAGGACTGTCAGGATCATTGGCAGGGCCAGGGCCATGGCACGACCAGGGTCAGGAGCAGTGGTCAATGCCAGGCCAAGGCCAGAGCAAGGACCAGGTTTGCACTAGGGCCAGTGTGAGGGCCAAGGCGGGGTCAGGGCAGGGCCAAAGGCAGGGCAGAGCCAGGGCAGGGTGGAGCAGGCCCAGGGTAGCACTGGGTAAAGGCAGGGCATGACCAACCAGGGCAGGTCTATGGCTGTGGCAGGGCCAGGGCCAGGGCCAAGGCAGGGCCAAGACAGTGACAGCTCCAGGGCAGGGCCGGGGTTAGGACCACGGACATGTCCAAGGCCAGTGCTAGGGCAAGGGCAGGGGCAGGGCCAGGGTCATCTAAGAACCAAGGACAAAGCCAGGCCCAGAGCAGGGCCAGGACAGGTACCTGGCAGGGCTAGGGTCTGGGACAGGGCCATGGCAAGGCCAGGGCCAAAACCAGGTCTGTGCTATGGCCAGGTCCAGCACAGTGCCCAGGCAAGGCTAGGGTGAAGGCCAAAGTAGGGCCAGCGCAGGATCAAAGCTAGAGTAGGGCCAAGGCAGGACCAGGGCAGGCAAGGCAGGGCCAGGAAAGCATAGGGCCAAGGCAGGGCAGGGCCAGGACCGTGCCAATATGACCCAGCCATCCCATTACTGGGTATATACCCAAAGGATTATAGATCATGCTGCTATAAAGACACATGCACACGTATTTTTTTTGCAGCATTATTCACAATATCAAAGACTTGGAATCAACCCAAATGTCCATCAGTGACTGACTGGATTAAGAAAATGTGGCACATATACACCATGGAATAATATGCAGCCATAAAAAAGGATGAGTTTGTGTCCTTTGTAGGGACATGGATGCAGCTAGAAACCATCATTCTCAGCAAACTATTGCAAGAACAGAAAATCAAATACCGCATGTTCTCACTCACAGGTGAGAACTGAACAAGGAGATCACTTGGACTCTGGAAGGGGAACATCACACACCGGGGCCTATTATGGGGAGCGGGGAGAGGGGAGGGATGGCATTGGGATTTATACCTGATGTAAATGGCCAGTTGATGGGTGCTGACGAGTTGATGGGTGCAGCACATCAACATGCACATGTATACATATGTAACAAACCTGCACGTTGTGCACTTGTACCCTAAAACTTAAAGTATAATAAAAAAAAAACAGAAAAAAAGAACATGAAAATAAATAAAATATTATATAACCCACTTAAACAAAAAAAATGAATTATGTTTATACCACTTATGTAGTTTTTTTTAGTGATGTAAAAATCACCTTGTTTTATTATGACAAATTTTTAGACTTAGTACTTGCAGTTATACTAAGTATTAAATGACATTTGTTAGCCTATTTTAGTGCAGGCAGTTTAAAATTTCAGCCAAACAGATGTTCCACTATAAACACGAATAAAAATGAGGGATAGTAAGACTAAATATAGGATATTTTATTATGTTAATATTAATATTACTTAAAATTCAGTAGTGGTAACATTGTATATAATTAATGAAGATGACAAGAAAGACTCCCTTTTATAATTTACAAAAAAGTTGTAATTGGTTTAGTTATTAAGTTAAAAAGTAATTTATTAATTTTGAACGTCAAGAATATACAAAGTAGACATGACTCACAGTGTTATCGTGATCATTTCTGATTTTGCTTCTAATGTTATTCTGACCCTGCTAAATCTCAGTAGCATCTCATATTCAATACTCAAGTAGATACCATAAATTGATTATATAGATGTATTTACATATGTGTGTATATGTGATGTATAATAAAAAGTTGGAGGAAGGAAGACCTATGCTCTCTAGGAAAGAAAAACATAAATGTCATTTTCCCACAGTTTTTTCTTCATAAGTGAAGGAGAAATAAAACCCTTTACAGACAAGCAAATGCTGAGAGATACTGTCACCAGCAGGTATGACTTAAAGAGCTCCTGAAGGAAGCACTAAATATGGGAAGGCAAAACCAGTACCAGCCCCTGCCAAAACATATCAAATTGTAAAGACCATCAACACTATGAAGAAACTGAATCATCACATGGGCCAAATTAGCAGCTAGCACCATAATGACAGACTCGAATTCACACATATCAATATTAATCTTAAATGCAAATGGGCTAAATACCCCAATTAAAAGACACAGATTGGCAAATTGGATAGAGTCAAGATCATTTGGTGTGCTGTATGCAGGAGACCCATCTCATGTGGAAAGACACAAGTAGCCTCAAAATAAAGGGATGGAGGAAAATTTTCCAAGCAAAAGGAAAGTAAAACACACAGGGGTGCATTCCTAGTCTCTGAAAAAAAAAACCTTTAAACAAACAAAGATTAAAAAAAGACAAAGAAGGGAACTACATAATGGTAAAGGGATCAATGCAACAAGAGCTAACTATCATAAATATATATGCACTCAATACAGGAGCACCCAGATTCATGAAGCAAGTTCATAGAGACCTACAAAGAGACTCAGACTCCCACACAATAAGAGTGGGAGTATTTAACACCCCACTGTCAATATTAGACAGATCAATGACAGAAAATCAGCAAGGATATTCAGGACTTGAACTCAGCTCTGCACCAAGGGGATCTAATAGACATCTACATAATTATCCACCCCAAATCAATAGAATATACATTCTTCTTAGCACCACATCACATTTATTCTAAAATTGAGCACATAATTGGAAGTAAAACGCTCCTCAGAAAATGCAAAAGAATGGAAATCATAACAAACAGTCTCTCAGACCACAGTGCAATCAAATAAGAACTCAGGATTAAGAAACTCACTCAGTAATACACAACTACATGGAAACTGAACAACCTGCTCCTGAATGACTACTGGGTAAATAACAAAATCATGGCAGAAATAAATAAGTTTTTTGAAACCAGTGAGAAGAAAGACACAACTTACCACAATTTCTGGGACACAGCTAAAGCAGCGTTTAGAGGGAAATTTACAGTTCTGAATGCCTACAGGAGAAAGCAGGAAAGATCTAAAATTGACATCACAATTAAAAGAAGTAGAGAAGCAAGAGCAAATTCAAAACCTAACAGAAGACAAGGAATAGCTAAGATCAGAGCAGAACTGAAGGAGATAGAGACACGAAAAACCTTTCAAAAAATCAACGAATCCAGGGGCTGTTTTTTGGATAAGATTAACAAAATAGACCATTAGCCAGACTAATAAAGAAGAAAGAGAAAATAATCAAATAGACACAATAAAAAAATGATAAAGGGGATAAAACCACTGATTCCACAGAAATACAAACTATCATCAGAGAATACTATAAATATCTCTACACAAATAAATTAGAAAACCTACAAGAAATGGATAAATTCTTGGACACATACACCCTCCCAAGACTAAACCAGGAAGAAGTCGAATCCCTGAATAGAACAATAACAAGTTCTGAAATTGAGGCAGTAATTTATAGCCTACCAACCAAAAAAAACCCAGCACCAGCTGGATTCACAGCCAAATTCTACCACAGGTACAAATGGGAACTGATACCATCCCTTCTGAAATTATTCCAAACAATGGAAAAACAGGGACTCCTCACTAACTCATTTTATGAGGCCAGCATGATCCCGATATGAAAACCTGGCAGAGATACAACAAAAAAAGAAAACTTCAGGCCAACATTCCTGATGAACACTGATGAAAAAATCCTCAATAAAATACTGCAAACCAAATCCAGCAGCACATCAAAAAGCTTATCCACCACAACCAAGTCAGTTTTATCCCTGGGATGCAAGGCTGCTTCAACATACACAAATCAATAAATGTAATCTATCACATAAACAGAAACAATCACAAAAACCACATGATTATCACAATAGATGCAGAAAAGACCTCTGATAAAATCTGACACCTCTTCACGCTAAAAACTCTCAGTAAATTCGGTATTGATGAAACATATCTCAAAATAATAAGAGCTATTTATGACAAACCCACAGCCAATATCATACTGAATGGGCAAAAACTGGAAGCATTTCCTTTGAAAACTGGTACAAGACAAGGATGGCCTCTCTCACTATTCCTATTTTAACATAGTATTGGAAGTTCTGGCTAGGGCAATCAGGCAAGAGAAAGAAATAAAGCATATTCAAATAGGAACAGAGGAAGTCAAATTGTCTCTCTTTGGAGATGACATGATTGTATATTTAGAAAATCCCATCATCTCAGCCTAAAGTCTCCTTAAGCTGATAAGCAACTTCAGCAAAGTCTCAGGATACAAAATCAATGTACAAAAATCACAAGCATTCTTATACACCAATAACAGACAAATAGAGAGCCAAATCATGAATGAACTCCCATTCACAATTGCTTCAAAGAGAATAAAATACCTAGGAATCCAATGTACAAGGGATGTGAAGGACCTCTTCAAGGAGAACTACAAACCATGCTCAATGAAATACAAGAGGACACAAGCAAACCGAAGAACGTTCCATGCTCATGGATAGGAAGAATCAATATCGTGAAAATGGCCATATTGCCCAAGGTAATTTATAGATTCAATGCCATCCCCATCAAGCTACCAATGACTTTCTTCACAGAATTGGAAAAACCTACTTTAAAGTTCATATGGCACCAAAAAAGAGCCCACATCGCCAAGACAATCCTAAGTCAAAAGAACAAAGCTGGAGGGATCATGCTACCTGACTTCAAACTATACTACAAGGCTACTATAACCAAAACAGCATGGTACTGGTACCAAAACAGAGATACAGACCAACAGAACAGAACAGAGCCCTCAGAAATCATACCACTCATCCACCACCATCTGAGCTTTGAAAAACCTGACAGAAACAAGAAATGGGGAAAGGATTCCCAATTAAATAAATGGTGCTGGGAAAAGTGGCTAGCCATAAGTAGAAAGCTGAAACTGGATCCCTTCCTTACACCCTGTACAAAAGTTAATTCAAGATGGATTAGAGACTTAAATGTTAGACCAAAAACCATAAAAACCCTAGGAGATAACCTAGGTAATACCATTCAGGACATAGGCATGGGCAAGGACTTCATGTCTAAAACACCAAAAGCAATGGCAACAAAAGCCAAAATTGACAAATGGGATCTAATTAAACTAAAGAGCTTCTGCACAGCAAAAGAAACTACCATCAGAATGAACAGGCCACCTACAGAATGGGAGAAATTTTCTGCAATCTACTCATCTGACGAAGGGCTACTACCTAGAACCTACAAAGAACTCAAACAAATTTACAAGAAAAAAACAAACAATCCCATCAAAAAGTGGGCAAAGGATATGAACAGACATTTCTCAAGACATTTATACACGCAACAGACACATGAAAAAATGCTCATCATCACTATCCATCAGAGAAATGCAAATCAAAACCACAATGAGATACCATCTCACACCAGTTAGAATGGCGGTCATTAAAAAGTCAGGAAATGACAGGTGCTGGAGAGGATGTGGAGAAATAGGAACACTTTCACACTATTGGTGGGACTGTAAACAAGTTCAACCATTGTGGAAGACAGTGTGGCGATTCCTCAAGGATGAAGAAGTAGAAATACCATTTGACCCAGCAATCCCATTACTGGGTACATACTCAAAGGATTATAAATCATGCTGCTATAAAGACACATACACACATATGTTTATTGCGGCACAATTCACAATAGCAAAGACTTGGAACCAACCCAAATATCCATCAATGACAGACTGGATTAAGAAAATGTGGCACATATACACCATGGAATACTATGCAACCATAAAAAAGGATGAGCTCATGTCCTTTGTAGGGACATGGATGCAACTGGAAACCATCATTCTCAGCAAAATATCACAAGAACAGAAAACCAAACACCGCATGTTCTCACTCATAGGTGGGAATTGAACAATGAGAACACTTGGACACAGGAAGGGGAACATCACACACCGGGGCCTTTTGTGGGGGGGGGGGGAGAAGAGGGGAGGGATAGCATTAGGAGATATACCTAATGTAAATGACGAGTTAATGGGTGCAGCACACCAACATGGCACATGTATACATATGTAACAAACCTGCATTTTGTGCACATGTACCCTAGAACATAAAGTATAATAATAATAAAAAAAATAAAGACCAAGATCATTTACATGACCTATAAAACTTTGATCATGCTGATTGTTTCCTGCAACCTCTCTAAGCTCATTGCCATTCTTCTCTTTTCTTTCCTTAGCCATGCTGGTCTTCAGTTTATCCAAATGGCCAATATTCCTCCAGCTCAAGCCTTTGTTCATGCTGTTCCCTCTTTCCGGCAGGCCTCCCTCACTCCGATTCCTACCCTCTCTTCTTCATCTGGCTAACTCAAATGCATCCTTCAGAATGACCCAAGGAAGGACTTCCTTGACTCTCCCCCAGGCTAGATGAGGACTCGCTGTCATAAATTCTCATAACACTTAGCATTTTTCCTTGTAACTTATTCAGATTTTCCATTTATATTTATTTTTCTGGTTGTTTCATTAATGTGTCTCTACTACACTAGATAGAATGCCCTAAGAGACTTTTCTTTCCTCACCATTGATAATCCACTGCCTGGTGCAGAGTCGATCCTCAATAAATATTTTGCAAATGAAAAATAAAGTGAATTCAGCTCATCCGGCCACTGCACTCCAGCCTGGGTGACAGTGGCTCATGCCTGTAATCCTAGCACTTTGGAAAGCTGAGTTGGGTGGGCTGTCTGAGCTCAGGAATTCAAGACTACCCTGAGCAACATGGTGAAACCTTGTCTCCACTAAAATACAAAAAATTACCCCGGTGTGTTGGCAGGTGCCTATAGTCCCAATTACTCCAAAGGCTGAGGTATGAGAATCGCTTGAACCCAAGAGACGGAGGCTGCAGTGAGTCGAGATCGCACCACTGCACCCCAGCCTGGACAACAGAGTGAGAGACTGTCTCAAAAACAAACAAACATTTTTCTCTACAACTGTTGCCTTCTGAATGTCTCTTGAATCCACATACTTTCCTCCATCTGTACTGTTACTGACCAAGTCCAGGTACCCTGCATCTCTCATCTCCATTTCCAGAAGAGCCTCCAGATTTTCTCCCTGTGTCTCCTCCCAATCTTCCCACACCTTTATTCTCTACAAGCAGGACTCTATTTTCACCATGCAAATCTGTCTTCTCATTGCTCTTGAAACCAAATTCTTAATATGCATATGAGGCCCTTGCTATGTGGCCTTGGTCTGGTTCACAGTGTCTTCTCCCACAGCATCCTCCCTCACCCCACCCCCCCTCCAGCTTCTGGAAAGCACTTAAATATTCTCTCAGTGGGAGCACAAATGGGGACAATATGGGGCATAGGAGATAAAAACGGATACAATTATGGGGAATTGAGACTCAGTCAGATCAGGTGGATCTCATAGATCTTGTAAAGGCTGCCTATCTCTGCTCTAACAGCACAAGATGTGTTGGCCTTTCAGAGGGAGACAGACATCATCCAGAGCAGACAAAATCCCTGCCCTCAGGGAGCTTATGTTCTAGTGGAGAAGACAGACAACAAATGAGTAAATGGACTTATAAAGTCAAATATCAAGAGTGCCGATTAGACAATAAAACAGGGAAATGTGACAGAGAGTAACCAGCCAGATGGGGTAGGATAGGGGTCAGGATCAGACAGGGTGGTCAGGAAGAGAACCCAAGGAGGTCATGTTTCAGCTTGGACATAGGTGATAGTAACAAGTCACAGGACAGTATTCCTGGCAGTGGAAACTGCCAGTGCAAAGGCCTGGGCCAAAACAAGCAAAGAGCTTAGAATGTTCTGGGAACAGGAAAAAAAAAGGTCAATGTGGCATTGTCAGTCATTTGACCCAGAGCAACTCCATCTTGAATGGGGACTAGGTAAAATGAGGCTGAGACCTCCTGGGCTGCATTCCCAGATGGTTTAGGTATTCTTAGTCACAGGATGAGACAGGAGGTCGGTACACAATACAGGTAATAAATACTTTACTAATAAAATAGGTTGAAGTAAAGAAGCTGCCCAAAATCCACTGAAACCAAAACGGCGATGAGAGTGACCTCTGGTTGTCCTCACTACTACACTCCCACCAGCGCCATAGCAGTTTACAAATGTCAACCCTCGTGTAGCATATAATCAAGAAATAACCATAAACTTGGGCAACCAGCACCCATCGGGGCTGCTCTACGGAGTACCCATTCTTCATTCCTTTACTTTCCTAATAAACTTGCTTTCACTTTAGTCTATGGACTGGCCCTGGAATTCTTTCTTGTGTGAGATCCGAGAACCCTCTCTTGGGGTCTGGATCAGGACCCCTTTCCAATAACAGCTTCAGCACCATGAGAGAGAGGGACCAGAGTGACGAGATCAGAGACTGTCAAAGACGAGGTCAGAGGTCCAGTAAGGAACTTGGGTTCAGTCTCAACAAAATGGGAGGCCATTAAAGGATGGTAAGCTAAAAAGTGACATGGTAATAATTTTTAAAAGGTCATTCTGGTTGCAGAGAAAAAGCAAAACTGCAGTCCCCTAGTGTCAGATCTTTCAGCTCATTAATTCATCAGAAGATTAAAGACCCCACTGTGTGCTACACTTCTAGGTGCTGGGGAGATTCAAAAACAAAGCGAACATATTAAAACCATTCTCATGTACTTTCAATAAATATTGGCTACCTTCTATTGGCTGGGCACTGGAACAGAGGTAAACAAGATAAGAGGTATGATCTGTTGGAACAGTACTAATTCAACTGTTAATCACTGGCTGTAAAATGAATTGCAAGCAATAAATGGCATTTAGGAAACTCACTAGGGTGACTGCAATTTACAACCTCATCTTCTGATACAAGCCAAAGTAAATTACAGGAAGATTAAAGAGTTTAAAAAACAAAACAAAACAAAACAAAAACCTAGAAGAAAAAATGGCTAAGCATTGACTAACTATAAAATAGGAGAAATAGAAAGCAATCAGGTTGCAATCGATTTCATTACATCAAAAATCTTGAAGTGTAAAATTGGAAAAGATCCCAGGAAATACATTTAACAAGAGGAATTACTCCTGTGATTGGAATCATCTTCCTTGAACATAATGTGGTGAGAGGCAGCAGGAACATTATATATGTTACACTCTAGTGGTTTCCTTTAAGTTTCAAAGTTGTCAACTGTTTTATTTGATCTCAGAATTGTGTTTTCAAAAGGAAAAAAAGCTTTGCCATTATCACACTTCTTATAAAGATGAAGAGAAAAATGAATCAAAAACTTCTATAGTTTAGATACTGGTAACTACATTAAATATAGGAACAGCACTTAGGGGAAACTGATTTGTTTCTAATGGTGATAAAGATAATAAAAAGCACACTGACTGTAAAGCTCATTGCTTCACATATACACTTCCTAATTCTTACTACACTAACTCAGAGCTATGATTCTGAGTTCCATTTTGCTCTGAGCACCAACTGCTCAGAACTCCATCTTTCTCAGAGCTCCAATCACTCCAAACTCCTTCTTGCTCTGAGCATCCTCTGCGCAGAGCTCCATGTGCTTGGAGCTCCATCTTGCTGAGATCTCCAATCACTTCCAGCTCCATTGTACTCTGAGCCCCATCTGCTTGAAGCTCCATCGTATTGTGAGCAGCATGTTCTCTCAGCTCCATCTGGCTCTGAGCACCATCTGCTCTGAGTCCATCTGAAACCAAGCAACATTTGCTCCAAGTTCCATCTCGCTTAGAGCTCCTTCTTGCTCAGAACTTCATCTGCTCCAAGCTCCATCTTGCTCAGAGAACCATCTGCTCTGAGCTCCATCTTGCTGAGTACTCCAATTGCTTTCAACTTCATTTTGCTCTAAGCACCATCTGCTCAAGCTCCATCTTACTGTGAGGAACATGTTTTCTAAGCTACATCTTGCTCGGAGCTGCATCTGCTCCAAGCCCCATTGTGCTCAAAGCTCCATTTATTCCGAGGTCGATCTTGCTTCTGAGCATCATCTGCTCAGAGCTCCAATCCTACAGAGCAATGTTTTTAACTTCCAATCACTCTGAGCTCCATGTTGCTCTGAGCACCGAGCACCATCTGCTCTGAGCTCCACCTTACACCGAGCAACATCTGCTCCAAGTTCCATCTTGCTTGGAGCTCTTATCGCTCTGAGATCCATCTTGCTCTGAGCACCAAATGCTCGGAGCTCCATTTTACTCTGAGCACCATCTACTCTGAGCTCCAGCTTGCTCAGAGCTCCATCCACTCTGAGCTCCAGCTTGCTCAGAGCTGCATCTTCTCTGAGCTCCAGCTTGCTCAGAGCTCCATCTACTCTGAGCTCCATCTTGCTATGGCACAATCTGCTCAGAGCTCCATCTGCTCTGAGCTTCATCTTGCTCAAAGTTCTAATCACTCTGAACTCCATCTTGCTCTGAGCACCATCTGCTCTAAGCCCCATGTGTCAGAGTTCCATTTGCTCTAAGATCCTTCTTGCTCAGAGCTCCAATTACTCCAAGCTCCATCTTGCTCTGAGCACCATCTGCTCAAACCTTCTTCTTGCCTGGAGCTCCAGTCACTCTGAGCTCCATCTTGCTCTGAGCACCATCTGCTCGGGCTCCATTTTGCTTTGAGCTCCATCTTGCTCTGAGACCATACGCTTGGAGCTCCATCTTACTCTGAGCAACATCTGCTCTGCGCTTCATATTGCTCAGAGCTCCATCTTGCCTGAACCCCATCATGTTTCAAGCTCATCATGCTCAGAGTTTCCTCTTGCTTTGAGCACTATCTGCTCCACGGATGTTTACTGCAGCACTATTCACAATAGGAAAGACATGGAACCAACCCATATGTGCATCAATGATAGAGTAGAAAAAGAAAATGTGCTAGATATCCACCACGGAATACTATGGAGCCATAAAAAAGTATAAGATCAAGTCCTCTGCAGGGATATGGATGAAGCTGGAAGCCATCATTCTCAGCAAACTAACACAGAAACAGAAAACCAAACACTGCATGTTCTCACTCATAAGTGGGAGCTGAACAATGAGAACACATTTTAATACTATTACAACCTCTGAAGATGGTCTCTATTTCTCTTAACAAAGGATATTTATACTTTGCAATTTTTCTCTCTAAAGGATTGTGGCTTCTCCTGTCTGTGCCAGTTTAGGGTACAGGTTGACCACCTCACCTTGAAATGACCCACTCCATGGGTCATTCCCATGACGTGGTTGTTCCCTCCTGTGAACTGTTTGTTCACAGCCTCTTATCACTTGTGGGTCATTTGAGAAGAGGTTTCTCACATAGTGCTACACCAGGCGAATCACCAACTGAAAGAATTACCAAAACAATGTGTGGACCTGGTTATTTCAAAGAATAAATAGGAGTCGGTTGAAGGTGATAAAGTCAGTAATACCCTAAGATGATAAGATGTAACATCTTAGATGACCAAGACTAATCCTGTGGGTCCCAAGAACATGTAACAATATGGAGTATGCCAGCAAAAAGCTCACCCACCAGACAACAGCAAATGACGCCCTGGCTCAAAGGTTAAATGTCCTCTCTCCATGTGTGAAAGCACATGACCAGCAGGAGGCAAAAACAACAGGGAGACAAAGGCTTTGCTGCATATCTGTGGGCTTCAGTCTCCAGTGAGACACTCAGAGCCTACATCTCCTCTGTTACCACTGCTGCTTTTATTTTACAGAACATTTCCATATATGTTTCATTCTATTCTCTGAATTCTGTGCTCCATTTTTCTCTCAGTCTAGTTATGAATCAACATCACACTTTCGATTTCCAAGTATTTAAAATACATGAAAAGTTATTTTTGATATTCAGATTTTTATGGATATTTTTGTTTATTCTTCTTTGCAATCAGTTTTATCTCTATGCACAGTCAGATAGTAGCTACATTGAAGTCAAGCTCAATTTATCAAATGATTAAAGAATCACTGACCTCTTCATACTGTTACACATAATTTTCTAAAATTGTGGTCTTATTATATCTTCTCTGTACAAATCCATTTCATATTTTATACATTTTTACAGCAATTCTGATTTTGTGAAATTTTAAAAATATACCATGCTGTAGAATCCTGTCAGTGTCTTTTCACATACACGATCATGAACACATGGCATTCTCATTAACTCTGTGAATGTGCTTAACAGTATTACAGGATTTGCAAATGCTGAATCTCACTTGCACTCCTGCCATAAAGGATATCTGGTCATGACATACTAATGTGTTGACACAAAGGCTTCTAATATTTATAACTTTTACTTCTATACCCACATGTCCTATTTGTCTGTAGTATTCTCTGTGTCTCAGTCCAGTTAATGATCTTAAGTAGCCCTCCAAAATTTTGGGGGGGACGTTTAACCACTTTATAACTCTTACACAGTTTAAGTGACATTTGTTTACTAAGTTTTTTTGTCTTGTTTTGTTTTGTTCTGTTTGTTTTTTGTTTTATTATGTTTTTTAGATAGAATTTCACTCTGTCCCCCAGGCTGGAGTGCAATGGCGTGATCATGGCTCATTGCAACCTCTGCCTCCCAGGTTGAAGCTATTCTCCTGCCTCAGTCTCCTGAGTAGCTGGTAAGACAGCTGCGCACCACCACATCCGGCTAATTTTTGTATTTTTAGTAGAGAGGGGTTTCACCATGTTAACCAGGCTGGTCTCAAACTCCTGACCTCAGGTGATCTGCCCGCTTTGGCCTCCCAAAGTGCTGGGATTACACATGTGAGCCGCCACGCCTGGCCTACTGAACTTTTTTTATACTGGAACTTACTTGTTTATAAGAGCTCTCTTCTGTTAAATGTCTTTGTTATCTCTATTATTTCACTAAAATTTACCCCTATTGAGAAAGAGATTCTAAATCGATGAACCACCTTACTGGTACTATGTTCATAATACTGTTAATCACAGTAAAAGTAGGTATTCTTTTAGAAAATCAAGGTTGAAAGATCAAAAACAAAAAAAAGAAAAAGAAAAAGAAAAACACACACACAGGCAAACAAAATAAAACTTACATTGTCCCTCTCCATCCATTAGTTGGCATAAACACAGAAAGATAACCAAATGGACCAAATGAAGGAGGCAGAAAATCAGACAAAAATTATATAGAGTAAACACATTTTTCAGAAACACACCAAAGGTACTCAGGTTGAGAAACCTGGATATTCATGTGCAAAGGACTGAAGAACCTTATGTTGCACAATACAGAAATATCGACACATAATAAAATGAACACTTAAGTCTAATCTTGAAATTAAAACAGCTCCCAGGTAAAAAACACAGGGTGAGTGTCTATTTTGGGGAAACTTGAATCTGTACACACCAGTTGCAAAAAGAGAAAATTAGGGAGAATATACACATACACAATACAATGGCTTCACCATGTCTTTTTATTTCCCAATGGGACACAGAAATCACTGGCAACAAAAGCAAATATAAGTATGATAGACAAAGGACAACTTTAAAATTTCTAAACAAGAAGAAAACAATGAACCAAAAGGAAAGGCATCCTAAAGATTGGGATAAAATTATAGAAAATTATGTATGTCAAAGGAACCATTATCTAACACACACAAGAAACTAAATGTACTAAGTGGGCAAAAAGATGAAACAACTAAAACCTATATTGATCCAAACAATCTGCTACTGGCAGAAAAAGAGCCTACCCAATGGACAGAATGACGGAGTCCCCTGTGCCACCCAAATGTATATACACAGTGAACACAGTTTTCAAACGAACACGAAATGACACAATGGGAAAAGAAAAGTCAGCTCAATAAACGATTTTGAGGAAACTGGATAACCACTTGAAAAACAGTGAAATAGGACAGAATCCATGTAAATTACACTGAAGACTTAAACTCAGTTTTGAAACCACTTACTTCCCTTAGGAAACATAGGGTGAGCATATATTTTAGAAGACTAGTCTATGCACACAATTTGCAAAATGTAAAATATAAAAAGAAAAAGAAAAGAAAAATTAGAAGGAAAAAACCCATAGACAATGCCATGGCTTGCAACCTTTTTCACTGTTTTTAATTGTACACAAAAGCCACCACTAATATATAAACATGTGGGACTACAGAAAACATTGGATCTTATGTAGGGAAAAGAAAACAATGAACCAGAAGAGAAGGCACCTCAAAGACTGAAAGAAAATTATGGAAAATCCTGTCTTTGAAAGGGGTTCTTACAAAATATGCGCAAGAAACTAACACTATGATGTGGCAGAAAACAAAAACAGAAACAAAAACAAATACCCAAGCTAAGTCTGGGCCAAGGACCTGAACAGACATGTCTGAAAAGTAGATGAGCAATTCACTCATAGGTAAAAGAAAAAGTTTCCCAACAGCTCTAATCCTCACGAGAATGTCAAGGGAAACCACAGTGAGATACCACTTCCATACACATAGAATGAATGTTACTGAAAACAAAAATACAAGTTTGAAAAGGAAATAACTGGTATAGACTTGCAGAAGGGGAAACTCTTCTCCTACACTCTTGGTGGGAATATCAATTGGTACACACTCTAGCAAAAATAGCTAGAAGTTCCTCAAACAAAGTAAAAACTCCATTTCATCTAGCCTTCCCACCACCGGCTGTACATTTACAGTCAATGAAATTCCTAAGTGGAAGAGATACCTCCCTTGCCCTGTGTACTATAGTACTCACAATAGCCAAGATAGGAAATATGCCTACTCGTTCATTCACTGATGAAGGGATGAGGAAACTGCAACATGCATCCAGAACGGAGTATTCTTCAACCATAGAAATGGGTGACATCTAGTCATTTGCAGCCATGTGGAAAAACCTGAGGGACATTATGTTAAATGAAATGAGCCAGGCAGAGAAAGACATATACTGCATAATCTCGCCTATGTGGAATCTAAAACACCTGACCTCATAGAAGTAGAAAGTTCAACAGTGGTTACCAGAGGCAGGGGAGAAGAGGGGCCTGGGTAGGAATTGGTAATGGTTACCAAGTTACACTTAGAAAACTGAACTCAATCCTACCCTTCTCTTCTATAGCAGGGTGATTAAGGTTAATATTGTAGTGAATTTTCCAAATAGCTGGAAAGGATTCTGAATATCCTCTCTCACAGACAAATAAAATACCTAGAGGACTTCACAGATGCAAAATATTGTGATTTCATCAATATGCTAGGGGTACCTATATCAAAATGGCCCCTGCATCCTCTAGTTATATACATATACTTTAGGGCAATTTCTTTAAAAAAAAAAAAAAAAAAAAAAAAAGGATGCCAACGATGCTAAAATTAACATGGAACCATGAAATGCCCTAAATTTCAAAAGCATTTCTAGAAATAGAAAGTATGTGGGACCCATCACTGTCTTCCATTTGAAATTATATTGAAAAGCTAGTTATCTAAACAACAGATGACTGGCATTAACCAAGACACCCAGGCCAACAGACAGAATGAGGGAGCTCAATCACAAACCCAAACTCCTTGGTAGTATACGCATTTTGTAAAAGAACACCAAAAGACACAATGAAGAAGGGGGAATCTGTTTAATAAATTGTTTTAAAAATTGGATATCCCCATATAAAATGACAAAATAGAACCCCTATTGTGTAAAAAGGCACAACAATCAACTCAAAATGAATTAGAGACTAATACACAAAACTTGAAACCATCAAGCTCCCTCAAAGAGAAGACATACAGTGTGGGTATATTTAGGTCAATGTGGATCTGTGTTCACACTGTGCCAAAACCAAACAAACAATACAGGGGGAAAACTCATGGGTGATGGATTAGTTCGGACATGATTTTATTTTTCTTCATCAGTCACCTACGTCACAGGGAACCAAGAAAACAGACACACATGGGAATGCATCCCATTCTAGAGTTTGTGCCCAAGCAGATTAAAAAAAAAAAAAAAACTATGAAAAAAATTAAAAAGTCATCCTGAAGTTTGCAAGAAAGGTTTCGGCAAACATACATCTGATAAAAGGTTGTCTTCAAAATGTCTAAGCCACTAACACTACTTACTAGCAAAAACACAAATGAGAAACTAATAACCAAACAAAATGGGTCAAAAGAACCTGAACAGACATTTCTGCAAAGAAGACATAACATTGAAAACAAGTTTAAGAACTTGGATAGCATCACAAATCATGAGAAAGATCAAAACAACACATACATCATCTCACTATAATTCAAATGGATGTTATCAAAGTTATAATATACATTAAAACAGACACAAATGTGGGTGTAAATTTCCAGAGAGCAACTTGTTTGGTAAGAACGTTATACAAACTACAGAAACCAGTGAGAGGTTCCTCCAAAAATTAAACCTACAACTACCACTTCATCTGACAATTCTACCATTAAGTATACTTTCAGGGCAAAAGAAATCAGTCCATGCAAGAGATATTTGCCATCCTATGTGGACTGCAGCACTACTGACAACTGCCAAGATAAAGAATAAACTTACCTGTCCAGTCACAGATGAAGGGATAATGTAACTGTGATAGATGTACACAAATAGAATAGTCTTCAGCCAGAAAAACAGAATGAAATGTCATCATTTGGAGCCATACTGTTGAATCTGGAGGACATTATGGTAAAATGACCTAAACCAGGCAGAGAAAGAAAAACACTGCCACATCTCACTCATGTAGAATCCAAAATAAAAGGCTTTATTGCATAAATCTAGAGAGCACAATACTGGTTACCAGAGGTTGGAGGGAAGAGGGGGGATGGGCAGGGATCAGAAATAGGTACAAAGTTACACTTAGATGAGAGGCATGAATTGTTCCTCTCTATTCCACAGCACAGTGACTAGAGTAAATTAACACTTCATCACACCTTTTTCACAAAATCTGGAAAAGATTTCCCATATTTTCACCATAAAGAAATTAACAACTGTTTGTGATAATAGAGAGTCTTGTAAATGCAAAATTCCAAATGTTTCCATCACAAAGAAATTAACAACAGTTTGTGATAACAGAGATTCTAAATATCCTGATTTTAACATTTCTCTGTATCTGCATTAACCAAAATGCCCCGCTCTAACTTCCCCCATTGTATGCCATTACTGTATGGACAACCTTTTAAAAAATATGTAAACACGCAATGCTAAAGTTCATGTGGACCACAAAACACCCTGAATTTCCAAAGCAACGCTGAGAAATACAAACTACACCGGTTGTGTCACACTTCCTGACTTTACATTCCATTGAAAAGTTAGGGACCCTGTTCCACACAGACCAGTGGAATAGATTAGAGAACCCAGACGTAAACCCGCACCCCTAACACCATCTGATCTTCAACAAAATCCACAAAACTAAGCTTTGAAGAAAGGATTCCCTCCTCTCAATAGATGGTGCTGGGATAAATGGCTAGCCAGTTGCAGAAGAAAGGCAGTGGGCCCCTGTGTCTCACTGTGTACCGAAACTAACTCAAGATGAATGAAAGATGTAATGCAAGACTGCAAACTATGAAAAGCCTGCAGGAGAACCTAGGAAATACCCTTCTTGACAGAGGATTTGGCACAGCACGGATATGCCTATGTCCCTGCTTTGTGTATCAGTCTCTAATTCATTTTGAGTTGGTTCTTGTGCCTTTTACACAATAGGGATTCTATTTTATTATTTTATATAAGGATATCCAATTTTTAAAACAATTTATTAAGCAGATTCCCCCTTCTTCGTTGTGTCTTTTGGTGTTCTTTTACAAAATGTGTAAAAAGCAAGTGCAACTAAAACAATTATTGACAAGTGGGGCCTAATGTACAAAAGGGCTGCTGTACAGCAGAAGAAATTACCAACAGAGTAAACGGACAGCCTACGCAGTGGCAGAAAATGTTTCCACGTATGCATCTGATGAAGTCTAACATCCAGGATCTACCTCAAAGACCTTAAGCAAATAAATCAGCAAAACAAAAACTCAATGAAGGAAGGGCAAGGGGCATGAAAACAAGCATCTCAGAAAAAGGTTTACAGCAACCAACAGACAGGACAACATTTCTCTACCTCAGTAATCATCAGAGAAATGTAAAGCAAAAAACCCATGAGATAGTATTTCACACTGGTCAGAATGACGATTGTGACACAGTCCACAAGAATTGAATGGCAGTGAGGCACAGGAGGAAAGGGATGCTGGTCGGCTGTTGGTGGAAATGAAAACTAGTTTGGACACCATGGAGAGCAATGTGGGGATTTCTCAAATAACTTTATTGACATCACTAATCCTCACAAAAATGTCCATGAACACCACACTATGATTCCGTCTCATTCCACTCAGAATGAATACTACTCAAAACAAACAAAACACAGATTTTTTGAAAGTGAAATCCAGTATAGACTTACAGAACGGTAACCTCTTAAACACTATTGGTGGAGATGTAAATTAGTATACACACTCTGAAAAACAGCTAGAGATTCCTGAACAAATTCACAGTACAACTACCACGTCAGTTAGCAGCCACACCAGTGGTTCCACATTTAAAGCAGTTGAAATCCTAGGTTGAAGAGAGCTATCTGCCTTCCCAGGGGTACTAAAGCACTTGTAACTGTGGCCAAGGTACAGAACCAACCTACCTGTGCATTCGGAGCTGCAGGGATGAGGAAACTGCTGTATAGATACACCACAGAATATGTTTCAGCCACAAAGCTTTGGAAAATCCTGCCATCTGCAGCCACATGACGAAACCTGGAGAACATCAAGTCCAATGAATGAGCCTGGTCGAGAAAGACTGATGCCATGTTACCTCAGGGATGTAGACTGAAAAGAACTTTACATCCTAGAAGTAACAAGTTCAATAGGGGTCACCAGAGTCTGCAGGGGAGGTAGAGGTGGTCTGGGAAGGAATCAGTGATGGGTACAAAGTCACTCTCAGATGAGAGTGATCAAATCTGGTCTTCTATTCCATAGCAGGGTGATTAGCCTTAACACAAATGTGTCATATGTTTCAAAGTAGCTAGAAGGAAAGATTCTGAATGTTGTTACCACTCAAAAAATAAAAACTATATGAGGTGAAGAGATGCTAAATAACCCGATTTTATCATTACTCAACATATACATGTATCAAAATCTTCCTTGTACCCTCTGATCATATACATTTAGTATATGGCAAATAGTGTTTTAAGAAATAGAAATAATGCCACAATGTATGTGAAAATGTGAAACATGCTGAATTTCCAAAGCTATCCTGAGAAATACAAACCATATGGGATGCATCACATTCTCTGAGTTCTAATTATTAGAAAATCCCTGGTTAACCAACCCATATGTTACTGGCATACACAGAGAAACACAGACCAGTGAGAAAAATGAGGATGCTCAAGAATCAACACAAAATTCTACAGAGTGAACACATGTTTCAAAACACCAGCAAAATGACACAATGGGGAAGGTTTCCAAAACTAGATATCCATATGGAATACAATACAGGACTCTTCCGTCTCAAAAAAAAAAAAAAAAAAAAAAAAAAAAAAAAAAATTCTACAGAGTGAACACATGGGTACTAGATACACAATAATCAAATAATCAACTCAAAAGTATTAAAGATTATACACCAAACTTGCAACCATAAGGCTCCTATAAAGACAACCTCTGGTGTGTGTATATTTAGGGCAACTTGGATGTATGCTCATGGTTTTCAAAAAGTAACAAAAATACAAGGAAAAAAATCATTGACAATGGACTGCTTTGGTAGCAATTTTGTTTTTTCCTGATTAGTAACCAACAGCACAGCTAACCAAGAAATTCTACACGTGTGGGACCACGTCACTGAAGAGTTTGTGCCCAACAAAGAAAACAATGAACAAAATGAAAAAGCATACTGAAAATTATAAGAAAAGTTTGGGCAAACATACAGTGGATAAGGGGTTGTTTTTGAAAATGTACAAGCTAGTAACACTGCCAGCTGGCAAAAAAAACAAAACAACAGAAAAAAACACAGATCAAAATTGGGCAAATGACCTGAGTAGATATTTCTGCAAAGAACACAGGAAACTGACCCAATGTTTACAAAAATGGGGTTAACATTACTACTCATGAGAAAAATGTAGATCAAAACCACACTCAGAATTTATCTCACTCCAACTAGAATGAACATTACAAAAAAATTAAAGTATTTAAAAAGACAATTCCTAGGCTGGGTGCAGTGGCTCATGCCTATAATCCTAGCACTTTGGGAGGCCGAGGCGGGTGGATCACGCGGGCAGGAGATCAAGACCATCCTGGCTCACACAGTGAAACCCCGTCTTTACTAAAAATACAAAAAATTACCCTGGCGTGGTAGCGGCTGCCTGTAGTCCCAGCTACTCGGGAGGCTGAGGCAGGAAAATGGCATGAACCCGGGAGGTGGGGCTTGCACTGAGCCAAAATCGGCCACTCCAATCCAGCCTGGATGACAGAGCTAGACTCTGTCTCAGAGAAAAAAAAAAAAAAAAAAAAAAAATCCTGGTATGAATTTCCAGAAAGGGGAACTGTTTGTGGAAACGTAAATTAGTATTAACGCTATAAAAAACAGTTGAGGGGTCCTGCAAATAGGAAAAAAAAGAAACACCAAACCATCTAGCAGTCCCACTACTGGGTATCATTCAACCCACCTGTTCATCCACAGATACAGAGATCAAGAAACTCTCATATACATACACTAGGGAATATTCTTCAGCCATCAAAACAATGAAACACTGTCACTTAGAGCAACACAGATGAACCTGGAAAACATTATGCTAAATGTAATGAGCTAGGCCTAGAAAGACAAACAGTGCATGATACCACTCACGTGAAATCTTAAGATGTTTATCTTAAAGAAGTAGAAAGCACAATATTGATTACCACAGTCTGGGAGCTAGAGGGGGAATGGGGAAGGATTGGTTATGGAAACAAAGTTATCTTAACATTAAAGGAATACATCTGAATGTTCTCCTCAGCCCCGGTGACTGGAGTTAACAATATTATATTTTTCTAAAGAGCAAGAAGGGATAATTTTGAATGTTCTCTCCACACAAAAATAATACCTGTGTGAGGGAATAGAGCTCCCAAGTACCCTGATTTGATCATTACCCCATCTATATGTATGAAAATGTACCCCTAATTATAGACCTTTGTGTTGTGAAATAAAGTTAACAGCAATAAATACATATTGCTAAAAATCACAGAGAGCCACAAAGGCAATGAATATTTAAAGGAACCCTCAGAAATACAATCAAAGTGAGAACCCACAATCCTCAATATCAAATTACACTGCCAAGTTGTAGTCATGCAGCAGAAATATGGTACTTGCATAAATAAAAATACCTAGAACTGTGGGAAAAAACAGGGAGAGCAAAAACATGATCAACACAAATATGGACATAGTCAACTGACTTTCATAAAGAACACCAAAATGTGGAAGGCAGAGTCTGCTCAATGAATACATTTGAGAAAAATGATATCCGGATGCAGAAGCAAGAAATAGGACCCTTATTTTACACGACCTATGAAAAACAAAACCCCCTCCCCCAAACTGAAGGCCAAAAGACCATAAACCACAAAAAGTTTTTAAAACACAGGATGAACATGTATTTTTGGTTACTTGAATCTCTACTCATCTTTGCAAAGAGGAAAACAAACACCTTTGAAGAAAAACCTCACTGACAACTAAATGCTTTGTCACTGATATATATTTTCTTATATGGGTGACCAAAATTACATGCATGAAATGCAAAAACAAACATATGGGACTATACCAACCTGAAAAGTTTCTGCATCTCAAAACAAATTACTTTACAAATAATAAAAGCATCCTATAGATTAGCCAAAAATTTCAGGCAATGTTGTAATTCACGAGTTGTCATCTAATGTGTACACAAAAAACACTATAAAGTAGCAAAAGAATCCAATCAACTATTTCGCCAAGAACCTGAACAGACAATTCTGTACAGTCATAAAAAAGAACAACAGATACGATATAAGGTCCTCAAAATTAACTATTCATCAGAAAACTGTAATTCAAAACCACATGCACATAATCTCACACTTATTGAATATTCCTAAAAAAAACTTTTAAAAATAGGAGGGGCGGGGAGCTGTGGCTCAGGCCTGTAATCCCAGTATTTTGGGAGGCTAAGGCGGGTGGATCACCTGAGGTTAGGAGGTTGAGACCAGCCTGCCCAATGTCGTGAGACCCCGACTCTACTAAAAATACAAAAATTAGCTGGGTGTGGTGGCTGGTGCCCAGAGTCCCAGCTACTCTGGAGGCTGAGCCAGGAGAATTGCTTGAACCCAGGAGACAACGGTTTCAGTGAGCCGCGATCACACCACTGCACCCCAGCATGGGCAACAGAGCAAGACTGTGTCTCAGAAAACAAAACAAACGAAAAGAAAAACATAGGAATGCGAGTGTGGTTTTCGAGAAAGGGGAACTCATACACTGTAGGTGGAACTGAAAATTAGGATACACACCATGGAAAACAGCTAAATAGCCGGACACTCCCCAAAGAATTGAAACTACACATGTCCCCTGCTCTGGCCAGGTCTCTTGCTAAAGGTCTTGAGGCATCAAAAATAACCCTAGACCCCAGCTCAGAAGCCCATGGGGCTCGGAGGCACCCAGGACCCGTGCTTCACCGCCAGGGCTCTGGGCCAAGGGGCGGCAGGGGGGCGGACGCTGACAAGGCCGGGACCCCACAACTGCCTACATGCGGACGACTTGGGCCCAGATGCCCAGAATAAGTCAGGGCCCGAAAGCAAGGAGTGACCGGGAAGGAGCAGGGAGGTCCAGAGGGTTTCCGGTGGGGTCCATGCCCCGGACACTTACCGAGACTCGCCTCCTCCTCTACCGTCACGCCGAACCCACCACGGCTTCTCTGAAGCTCTCTCTGACCACGCCGCTCCGCCGCCGCTGCCGAGGCCTCACAGGAAGTGTAGTCTCAGCTTCCGTAGGGGCGGCACATGCACGCGGGCACGTGCACGCTGGCAGCGTCCCTCGCGCCAGGTTGAAGCACCACCCCCTCTTAAAGGGCCCGCGGCTCAGATGGGCCAGACTCAGCTTAGGGTTGTGGCACAGGCTGAGCCTCTGCCCAGTCCCAGGGGTCGACGAAAGGCCCCTAGTCTCTCATCCTCCCTGGCTCTAGGTCCCAAGAGGTCGCAGGAGCGCTCCCTGTGACCCCGGCCACGAGATAGGCTCCTTTGTTTGGGGAGCCCCCGGGACCTGCCCCTGCCCTCCTCTGAACCTCAGCTTCATCATCCCCAAAGGAAGCGGCCTGGCTGAAACTCTGGGGTCCCTCAAGCTCGGCACCTCAGGATCCAGGGTGGATCCCCTGCCCCTCTGCAGAGGGGGCCCAGAGAATCACAGAAAGCTGGGGCTGGAGGGACAGTCCCGAGGGTAGCAGGGCCTCCCTGGCCCCACTGTCCGCATCTGTCCTGTGGGAGCCCGGGGGCCTCTCTAGGGCCCAGACACCTGCGGCCTTGCCAGGGCTGCCTGGGTCACCCGGGCTCCCCAGGAGGCAGGTAGGGGCCCTGGGGTCCAGGGCTGCCCCCATCTCATGCATGATGATCCATCCTGCATCAGCGCCCGCGAGGGGCCCTGTGGACAGGACCCAGGCCCGCCCATTCCCGGAGAGAGGGACCCGCATAGGTCTTTGTGACACCCAGAGCACAGGCTGTGCTGAACTCTCAGGAATCTGGGGGCGAGGCGGGGGAATACCAGCAACCTCTTGAGGCCCACTGAGTTAAGGAGTTAAAGACACAAGAAAAAAAAAAAAAAAAACCTACAGGCCAATATCCCTGATAAATATATACCTAAAATTCTCGACCAAATACTAGCAAACTTAACCTAGCAGCACAACCAAAAGTTCATCGTCACCCTGTAGATTTCCGGAATGAAGGTTGTTTCAACATATGCAAATCAAAACATGTGATTTACCACGTAAACGTAATTAAAAACAAAACTCAATAGATGCAAAAAAGAAAGCTTTTGATAGAATTAAACATCCCTTGGTGTTAAAGAAAAAAAAACCCTCAATAAAGTAGGCATCAAAGGAACCTACCTCACAATAATAAGAGCTATCTGTGACAGACACACAGTTGACATTA
>NC_065587.1:95917714-95945053 GCF_024542745.1 Macaca thibetana thibetana
TTAGTGATGTAAAAATCACCTTGTTTTATTATGACAAATTTTTAGACTTAGTACTTGCAGTTATACTAAGTATTAAATGACATTTGTTAGCCTATTTTAGTGCAGGCAGTTTAAAATTTCAGCCAAACAGATGTTCCACTATAAACACGAATAAAAAATGAGGGATAGTAAGACTAAATATAGGATATTTTTTATTATGTTAATATTAATATTACTTAAAATTCAGTAGTGGTAACATTGTATATAATTAATGAAGATGACAAGAAAGACTCCCTTTTATAATTTACAAAAAAGTTGTAATTGGTTTAGTTATTAAGTTAAAAAGTAATTTATTAATTTTGAACGTCAAGAATATACAAAGTAGACATGACTCACAGTGTTATCGTGATCATTTCTGATTTTGCTTCTAATGTTATTCTGACCCTGCTAAATCTCAGTAGCATCTCATATTCAATACTCAAGTAGATACCATAAATTGATTATATAGATGTATTTACATATGTGTGTATATGTGATGTATAATAAAAAGTTGGAGGAAGGAAGACCTATGCTCTCTAGGAAAGAAAAACATAAATGTCATTTTCCCACAGTTTTTTCTTCATAAGTGAAGGAGAAATAAAACCCTTTACAGACAAGCAAATGCTGAGAGATACTGTCACCAGCAGGTATGACTTAAAGAGCTCCTGAAGGAAGCACTAAATATGGGAAGGCAAAACCAGTACCAGCCCCTGCCAAAACATATCAAATTGTAAAGACCATCAACACTATGAAGAAACTGAATCATCACATGGGCCAAATTAGCAGCTAGCACCATAATGACAGACTCGAATTCACACATATCAATATTAATCTTAAATGCAAATGGGCTAAATACCCCAATTAAAAGACACAGATTGGCAAATTGGATAGAGTCAAGATCATTTGGTGTGCTGTATGCAGGAGACCCATCTCATGTGGAAAGACACAAGTAGCCTCTCAAAATAAAGGGATGGAGGAAAATTTTCCAAGCAAAAGGAAAGTAAAACACACAGGGGTGCATTCCTAGTCTCTGAAAAAAAAAAAAAACCTTTAAACAAACAAAGATTAAAAAAAGACAAAGAAGGGAACTACATAATGGTAAAGGGATCAATGCAACAAGAGCTAACTATCATAAATATATATGCACTCAATACAGGAGCACCCAGATTCATGAAGCAAGTTCATAGAGACCTACAAAGAGACTCAGACTCCCACACAATAAGAGTGGGAGTATTTAACACCCCACTGTCAATATTAGACAGATCAATGACAGAAAATCAGCAAGGATATTCAGGACTTGAACTCAGCTCTGCACCAAGGGGATCTAATAGACATCTACATAATTATCCACCCCAAATCAATAGAATATACATTCTTCTTAGCACCACATCACATTTATTCTAAAATTGAGCACATAATTGGAAGTAAAACGCTCCTCAGAAAATGCAAAAGAATGGAAATCATAACAAACAGTCTCTCAGACCACAGTGCAATCAAATAAGAACTCAGGATTAAGAAACTCACTCAGTAATACACAACTACATGGAAACTGAACAACCTGCTCCTGAATGACTACTGGGTAAATAACAAAATCATGGCAGAAATAAATAAGTTTTTTGAAACCAGTGAGAAGAAAGACACAACTTACCACAATTTCTGGGACACAGCTAAAGCAGCGTTTAGAGGGAAATTTACAGTTCTGAATGCCTACAGGAGAAAGCAGGAAAGATCTAAAATTGACATCACAATTAAAAGAAGTAGAGAAGCAAGAGCAAATTCAAAACCTAACAGAAGACAAGGAATAGCTAAGATCAGAGCAGAACTGAAGGAGATAGAGACACGAAAAACCTTTCAAAAAATCAACGAATCCAGGGGCTGTTTTTTGGATAAGATTAACAAAATAGACCATTAGCCAGACTAATAAAGAAGAAAGAGAAAATAATCAAATAGACACAATAAAAAAAAAAATGATAAAGGGGATAAAACCACTGATTCCACAGAAATACAAACTATCATCAGAGAATACTATAAATATCTCTACACAAATAAATTAGAAAACCTACAAGAAATGGATAAATTCTTGGACACATACACCCTCCCAAGACTAAACCAGGAAGAAGTCGAATCCCTGAATAGAACAATAACAAGTTCTGAAATTGAGGCAGTAATTTATAGCCTACCAACCAAAAAAAAAACCCAGCACCAGCTGGATTCACAGCCAAATTCTACCACAGGTACAAATGGGAACTGATACCATCCCTTCTGAAATTATTCCAAACAATGGAAAAACAGGGACTCCTCACTAACTCATTTTATGAGGCCAGCATGATCCCGATATGAAAACCTGGCAGAGATACAACAAAAAAAGAAAACTTCAGGCCAACATTCCTGATGAACACTGATGAAAAAATCCTCAATAAAATACTGCAAACCAAATCCAGCAGCACATCAAAAAGCTTATCCACCACAACCAAGTCAGTTTTATCCCTGGGATGCAAGGCTGCTTCAACATACACAAATCAATAAATGTAATCTATCACATAAACAGAAACAATCACAAAAACCACATGATTATCACAATAGATGCAGAAAAGACCTCTGATAAAATCTGACACCTCTTCACGCTAAAAACTCTCAGTAAATTCGGTATTGATGAAACATATCTCAAAATAATAAGAGCTATTTATGACAAACCCACAGCCAATATCATACTGAATGGGCAAAAACTGGAAGCATTTCCTTTGAAAACTGGTACAAGACAAGGATGGCCTCTCTCACTATTCCTATTTAACATAGTATTGGAAGTTCTGGCTAGGGCAATCAGGCAAGAGAAAGAAATAAAGCATATTCAAATAGGAACAGAGGAAGTCAAATTGTCTCTCTTTGGAGATGACATGATTGTATATTTAGAAAATCCCATCATCTCAGCCTAAAGTCTCCTTAAGCTGATAAGCAACTTCAGCAAAGTCTCAGGATACAAAATCAATGTACAAAAATCACAAGCATTCTTATACACCAATAACAGACAAATAGAGAGCCAAATCATGAATGAACTCCCATTCACAATTGCTTCAAAGAGAATAAAATACCTAGGAATCCAATGTACAAGGGATGTGAAGGACCTCTTCAAGGAGAACTACAAACCATGCTCAATGAAATACAAGAGGACACAAGCAAACCGAAGAACGTTCCATGCTCATGGATAGGAAGAATCAATATCGTGAAAATGGCCATATTGCCCAAGGTAATTTATAGATTCAATGCCATCCCCATCAAGCTACCAATGACTTTCTTCACAGAATTGGAAAAACCTACTTTAAAGTTCATATGGCACCAAAAAAGAGCCCACATCGCCAAGACAATCCTAAGTCAAAAGAACAAAGCTGGAGGGATCATGCTACCTGACTTCAAACTATACTACAAGGCTACTATAACCAAAACAGCATGGTACTGGTACCAAAACAGAGATACAGACCAACAGAACAGAACAGAGCCCTCAGAAATCATACCACTCATCCACCACCATCTGAGCTTTGAAAAACCTGACAGAAACAAGAAATGGGGAAAGGATTCCCAATTAAATAAATGGTGCTGGGAAAAGTGGCTAGCCATAAGTAGAAAGCTGAAACTGGATCCCTTCCTTACACCCTGTACAAAAGTTAATTCAAGATGGATTAGAGACTTAAATGTTAGACCAAAAACCATAAAAACCCTAGGAGATAACCTAGGTAATACCATTCAGGACATAGGCATGGGCAAGGACTTCATGTCTAAAACACCAAAAGCAATGGCAACAAAAGCCAAAATTGACAAATGGGATCTAATTAAACTAAAGAGCTTCTGCACAGCAAAAGAAACTACCATCAGAATGAACAGGCCACCTACAGAATGGGAGAAATTTTCTGCAATCTACTCATCTGACGAAGGGCTACTACCTAGAACCTACAAAGAACTCAAACAAATTTACAAGAAAAAAACAAACAATCCCATCAAAAAGTGGGCAAAGGATATGAACAGACATTTCTCAAGACATTTATACACGCAACAGACACATGAAAAAATGCTCATCATCACTATCCATCAGAGAAATGCAAATCAAAACCACAATGAGATACCATCTCACACCAGTTAGAATGGCGGTCATTAAAAAGTCAGGAAATGACAGGTGCTGGAGAGGATGTGGAGAAATAGGAACACTTTCACACTATTGGTGGGACTGTAAACAAGTTCAACCATTGTGGAAGACAGTGTGGCGATTCCTCAAGGATGAAGAAGTAGAAATACCATTTGACCCAGCAATCCCATTACTGGGTACATACTCAAAGGATTATAAATCATGCTGCTATAAAGACACATACACACATATGTTTATTGCGGCACAATTCACAATAGCAAAGACTTGGAACCAACCCAAATATCCATCAATGACAGACTGGATTAAGAAAATGTGGCACATATACACCATGGAATACTATGCAACCATAAAAAAGGATGAGCTCATGTCCTTTGTAGGGACATGGATGCAACTGGAAACCATCATTCTCAGCAAAATATCACAAGAACAGAAAACCAAACACCGCATGTTCTCACTCATAGGTGGGAATTGAACAATGAGAACACTTGGACACAGGAAGGGGAACATCACACACCGGGGCCTTTTGTGGGGAGGGGGAAGAGGGGAGGGATAGCATTAGGAGATATACCTAATGTAAATGACGAGTTAATGGGTGCAGCACACCAACATGGCACATGTATACATATGTAACAAACCTGCATTTTGTGCACATGTACCCTAGAACATAAAGTATAATAATAATAAAAAAAATAAAGACCAAGATCATTTACATGACCTATAAAACTTTGATCATGCTGATTGTTTCCTGCAACCTCTCTAAGCTCATTGCCATTCTTCTCTTTTCTTTCCTTAGCCATGCTGGTCTTCAGTTTATCCAAATGGCCAATATTCCTCCAGCTCAAGCCTTTGTTCATGCTGTTCCCTCTTTCCGGCAGGCCTCCCTCACTCCGATTCCTACCCTCTCTTCTTCATCTGGCTAACTCAAATGCATCCTTCAGAATGACCCAAGGAAGGACTTCCTTGACTCTCCCCCAGGCTAGATGAGGACTCGCTGTCATAAATTCTCATAACACTTAGCATTTTTCCTTGTAACTTATTCAGATTTTCCATTTATATTTATTTTTCTGGTTGTTTCATTAATGTGTCTCTACTACACTAGATAGAATGCCCTAAGAGACTTTTCTTTCCTCACCATTGATAATCCACTGCCTGGTGCAGAGTCGATCCTCAATAAATATTTTGCAAATGAAAAATAAAGTGAATTCAGCTCATCTGGCCACTGCACTCCAGCCTGGGTGACAGTGGCTCATGCCTGTAATCCTAGCACTTTGGAAAGCTGAGTTGGGTGGGCTGTCTGAGCTCAGGAATTCAAGACTACCCTGAGCAACATGGTGAAACCTTGTCTCCACTAAAATACAAAAAATTACCCCGGTGTGTTGGCAGGTGCCTATAGTCCCAATTACTCCAAAGGCTGAGGTATGAGAATCGCTTGAACCCAAGAGACGGAGGCTGCAGTGAGTCGAGATCGCACCACTGCACCCCAGCCTGGACAACAGAGTGAGAGACTGTCTCAAAAACAAACAAACATTTTTCTCTACAACTGTTGCCTTCTGAATGTCTCTTGAATCCACATACTTTCCTCCATCTGTACTGTTACTGACCAAGTCCAGGTACCCTGCATCTCTCATCTCCATTTCCAGAAGAGCCTCCAGATTTTCTCCCTGTGTCTCCTCCCAATCTTCCCACACCTTTATTCTCTACAAGCAGGACTCTATTTTCACCATGCAAATCTGTCTTCTCATTGCTCTTGAAACCAAATTCTTAATATGCATATGAGGCCCTTGCTATGTGGCCTTGGTCTGGTTCACAGTGTCTTCTCCCACAGCATCCTCCCTCACCCCACCCCCTCCAGCTTCTGGAAAGCACTTAAATATTCTCTCAGTGGGAGCACAAATGGGGACAATATGGGGCATAGGAGATAAAAACGGATACAATTATGGGGAATTGAGACTCAGTCAGATCAGGTGGATCTCATAGATCTTGTAAAGGCTGCTTATCTCTGCTCTAACAGCACAAGATGTGTTGGCCTTTCAGAGGGAGACAGACATCATCCAGAGCAGACAAAATCCCTGCCCTCAGGGAGCTTATGTTCTAGTGGAGAAGACAGACAACAAATGAGTAAATGGACTTATAAAGTCAAATATCAATGAGTGCCGATTAGACAATAAAACAGGGAAATGTGACAGAGAGTAACCAGCCAGATGGGGTAGGATAGGGGTCAGGATCAGACAGGGTGGTCAGGAAGAGAACCCAAGGAGGTCATGTTTCAGCTTGGACATAGGTGATAGTAACAAGTCACAGGACAGTATTCCTGGCAGTGGAAACTTCCAGTGCAAAGGCCTGGGCCAAAACAAGCAAAGAGCTTAGAATGTTCTGGGAACAGGAAAAAAAAGGTCAATGTGGCATTGTCAGTCATTTGACCCAGAGCAACTCCATCTTGAATGGGGACTAGGTAAAATGAGGCTGAGACCTCCTGGGCTGCATTCCCAGATGGTTTAGGTATTCTTAGTCACAGGATGAGACAGGAGGTCGGTACACAATACAGGTAATAAATACTTTACTAATAAAATAGGTTGAAGTAAAGAAGCTGCCCAAAATCCACTGAAACCAAAACGGCGATGAGAGTGACCTCTGGTTGTCCTCACTACTACACTCCCACCAGCGCCATAGCAGTTTACAAATGTCAACCCTCGTGTAGCATATAATCAAGAAATAACCATAAACTTGGGCAACCAGCACCCATCGGGGCTGCTCTACGGAGTACCCATTCTTCATTCCTTTACTTTCCTAATAAACTTGCTTTCACTTTAGTCTATGGACTGGCCCTGGAATTCTTTCTTGTGTGAGATCCGAGAACCCTCTCTTGGGGTCTGGATCAGGACCCCTTTCCAATAACAGCTTCAGCACCATGAGAGAGAGGGACCAGAGTGACGAGATCAGAGACTGTCAAAGACGAGGTCAGAGGTCCAGTAAGGAACTTGGGTTCAGTCTCAACAAAATGGGAGGCCATTAAAGGATGGTAAGCTAAAAAGTGACATGGTAATAATTTTTAAAAGGTCATTCTGGTTGCAGAGAAAAAGCAAAACTGCAGTCCCCTAGTGTCAGATCTTTCAGCTCATTAATTCATCAGAAGATTAAAGACCCCACTGTGTGCTACACTTCTAGGTGCTGGGGTAGATTCAAAAACAAAGCGAACATATTAAAACCATTCTCATGTACTTTCAATAAATATTGGCTACCTTCTATTGGCTGGGCACTGGAACAGAGGTAAACAAGATAAGAGGTATGATCTGTTGGAACAGTACTAATTCAACTGTTAATCACTGGCTGTAAAATGAATTGCAAGCAATAAATGGCATTTAGGAAACTCACTAGGGTGACTGCAATTTACAACCTCATCTTCTGATACAAGCCAAAGTAAATTACAGGAAGATTAAAGAGTTTAAAAAACAAAACAAAACAAAACAAAAACCTAGAAGAAAAAATGGCTAAGCATTGACTAACTATAAAATAGGAGAAATAGAAAGCAATCAGGTTGCAATCGATTTCATTACATCAAAAATCTTGAAGTGTAAAATTGGAAAAGATCCCAGGAAATACATTTAACAAGAGGAATTACTCCTGTGATTGGAATCATCTTCCTTGAACATAATGTGGTGAGAGGCAGCAGGAACATTATATATGTTACACTCTAGTGGTTTCCTTTAAGTTTCAAAGTTGTCAACTGTTTTATTTGATCTCAGAATTGTGTTTTCAAAAGGAAAAAAAACTTTGCCATTATCACACTTCTTATAAAGATGAAGAGAAAAATGAATCAAAAACTTCTATAGTTTAGATACTGGTAACTACATTAAATATAGGAACAGCACTTAGGGGAAACTGATTTGTTTCTAATGGTGATAAAGATAATAAAAAGCACACTGACTGTAAAGCTCATTGCTTCACATATACACTTCCTAATTCTTACTACACTAACTCAGAGCTATGATTCTGAGTTCCATTTTGCTCTGAGCACCAACTGCTCAGAACTCCATCTTTCTCAGAGCTCCAATCACTCCAAACTCCTTCTTGCTCTGAGCATCCTCTGCGCAGAGCTCCATGTGCTTGGAGCTCCATCTTGCTGAGATCTCCAATCACTTCCAGCTCTATTGCACTCTGAGCCCCATCTGCTTGAAGCTCCATCGTATTGTGAGCAGCATGTTCTCTCAGCTCCATCTGGCTCTGAGCACCATCTGCTCTGAGTCCATCTGAAACCAAGCAACATTTGCTCCAAGTTCCATCTCGCTTAGAGCTCCTTCTTGCTCAGAACTTCATCTGCTCCAAGCTCCATCTTGCTCAGAGAACCATCTGCTCTGAGCTCCATCTTGCTGAGTACTCCAATTGCTTTCAACTTCATTTTGCTCTAAGCACCATCTGCTCAAGCTCCATCTTACTGTGAGGAACATGTTTTCTAAGCTACATCTTGCTCGGAGCTGCATCTGCTCCAAGCCCCATTGTGCTCAAAGCTCCATTTATTCCGAGGTCGATCTTGCTTCTGAGCATCATCTGCTCAGAGCTCCAATCCTACAGAGCAATGTTTTTAACTTCCAATCACTCTGAGCTCCATGTTGCTCTGAGCACCGAGCACCATCTGCTCTGAGCTCCACCTTACACCGAGCAACATCTGCTCCAAGTTCCATCTTGCTTGGAGCTCTTATCGCTCTGAGATCCATCTTGCTCTGAGCACCAAATGCTCGGAGCTCCATTTTACTCTGCGCACCATCTACTCTGAGCTCCAGCTTGCTCAGAGCTCCATCCACTCTGAGCTCCAGCTTGCTCAGAGCTGCATCTTCTCTGAGCTCCAGCTTGCTCAGAGCTCCATCTACTCTGAGCTCCATCTTGCTATGGCACAATCTGCTCAGAGCTCCATCTGCTCTGAGCTTCATCTTGCTCAAAGTTCTAATCACTCTGAACTCCATCTTGCTCTGAGCACCATCTGCTCTAAGCCCCATGTGTCAGAGTTCCATTTGCTCTAAGATCCTTCTTGCTCAGAGCTCCAATTACTCCAAGCTCCATCTTGCTCTGAGCACCATCTGCTCAAACCTTCTTCTTGCCTGGAGCTCCAGTCACTCTGAGCTCCATCTTGCTCTGAGCACCATCTGCTCGGAGCTCCATTTTGCTTTGAGCTCCATCTTGCTCTGAGACCATACGCTTGGAGCTCCATCTTACTCTGAGCAACATCTGCTCTGCGCTTCATATTGCTCAGAGCTCCATCTTGCCTGAACCCCATCATGTTTCAAGCTCATCATGCTCAGAGTTTCCTCTTGCTTTGAGCACTATCTGCTCCACGGATGTTTACTGCAGCACTATTCACAATAGGAAAGACATGGAACCAACCCATATGTGCATCAATGATAGAGTAGAAAAAGAAAATGTGCTAGATATCCACCACGGAATACTATGGAGCCATAAAAAAGTATAAGATCAAGTCCTCTGCAGGGATATGGATGAAGCTGGAAGCCATCATTCTCAGCAAACTAACACAGAAACAGAAAACCAAACACTGCATGTTCTCACTCATAAGTGGGAGCTGAACAATGAGAACACATTTTAATACTATTACAACCTCTGAAGATGGTCTCTATTTCTCTTAACAAAGGATATTTATACTTTGCAATTTTTCTCTCTAAAGGATTGTGGCTTCTCCTGTCTGTGCCAGTTTAGGGTACAGGTTGACCACCTCACCTTGAAATGACCCACTCCATGGGTCATTCCCATGACGTGGTTGTTCCCTCCTGTGAACTGTTTGTTCACAGCCTCTTATCACTTGTGGGTCATTTGAGAAGAGGTTTCTCACTTAGTGCTACACCAGGCGAATCACCAACTGAAAGAATTACCAAAACAATGTGTGGACCTGGTTATTTCAAAGAATAAATAGGAGTCGGTTGAAGGTGATAAAGTCAGTAATACCCTAAGATGATAAGATGTAACATCTTAGATGACCAAGACTAATCCTGTGGGTCCCAAGAACATGTAACAATATGGAGTATGCCAGCAAAAAGCTCACCCACCAGACAACAGCAAATGACGCCCTGGCTCAAAGGTTAAATGTCCTCTCTCCATGTGTGAAAGCACATGACCAGCAGGAGGCAAAAACAACAGGGAGACAAAGGCTTTGCTGCATATCTGTGGGCTTCAGTCTCCAGTGAGACACTCAGAGCCTACATCTCCTCTGTTACCACTGCTGCTTTTATTTTACAGAACATTTCCATATATGTTTCATTCTATTCTCTGAATTCTGTGCTCCATTTTTCTCTCAGTCTAGTTATGAATCAACATCACACTTCGATTTCGATTTCCAAGTATTTAAAATACATGAAAAGTTATTTTTGATATTCAGATTTTTATGGATATTTTTGTTTATTCTTCTTTGCAATCAGTTTTATCTCTATGCACAGTCAGATAGTAGCTACATTGAAGTCAAGCTCAATTTATCAAATGATTAAAGAATCACTGACCTCTTCATACTGTTACACATAATTTTCTAAAATTGTGGTCTTATTATATCTTCTCTGTACAAATCCATTTCATATTTTATACATTTTTACAGCAATTCTGATTTTGTGAAATTTTAAAAATATACCATGCTGTAGAATCCTGTCAGTGTCTTTTCACATACACGATCATGAACACATGGCATTCTCATTAACTCTGTGAATGTGCTTAACAGTATTACAGGATTTGCAAATGCTGAATCTCACTTGCACTCCTGCCATAAAGGATATCTGGTCATGACATACTAATGTGTTGACACAAAGGCTTCTAATATTTATAACTTTTACTTCTATACCCCCACATGTCCTATTTGTCTGTAGTATTCTCTGTGTCTCAGTCCAGTTAATGATCTTAAGTAGCCCTCCAAAATTTTGGGGGGGACGTTTAACCACTTTATAACTCTTACACAGTTTAAGTGACATTTGTTTACTAAGTTTTTTTGTCTTGTTTTGTTTTGTTCTGTTTGTTTTCTGTTTTATTATGTTTTTTAGATAGAATTTCACTCTGTCCCCCAGGCTGGAGTGCAATGGCGTGATCATGGCTCATTGCAACCTCTGCCTCCCAGGATGAAGCTATTCTCCTGCCTCAGTCTCCTGAGTAGCTGGTAAGACAGCTGCGCACCACCACATCCGGCTAATTTTTGTATTTTTAGTAGAGAGGGGTTTCACCATGTTAACCAGGCTGGTCTCAAACTCCTGACCTCAGGTGATCTGCCCGCTTTGGCCTCCCAAAGTGCTGGGATTACACATGTGAGCCGCCACGCCTGGCCTACTGAACTTTTTTTATACTGGAACTTACTTGTTTATAAGAGCTCTCTTCTGTTAAATGTCTTTGTTATCTCTATTATTTCACTAAAATTTACCCCTATTGAGAAAGAGATTCTAAATCGATGAACCACCTTACTGGTACTATGTTCATAATACTGTTAATCACAGTAAAAGTAGGTATTCTTTTAGAAAATCAAGGTTGAAAGATCAAAAACAAAAAAAAGAAAAAGAAAAAGAAAAAAACACACACACAGGAAAACAAAATAAAACTTACATTGTCCCTCTCCATCCATTAGTTGGCATAAACACAGAAAGATAACCAAATGGACCAAATGAAGGAGGCAGAAAATCAGACAAAAATTATATAGAGTAAACACATTTTTCAGAAACACACCAAAGGTACTCAGGTTGAGAAACCTGGATATTCATGTGCAAAGGACTGAAGAACCTTATGTTGCACAATACAGAAATATCGACACATAATAAAATGAACACTTAAGTCTAATCTTGAAATTAAAACAGCTCCCAGGTAAAAAACACAGGGTGAGTGTCTATTTTGGGGAAACTTGAATCTGTACACACCAGTTGCAAAAAGAGAAAATTAGGGAGAATATACACATACACAATACAATGGCTTCACCATCTCTTTTTATTTCCCAATGGGACACAGAAATCACTGGCAACAAAAGCAAATATAAGTATGATAGACAAAGGACAACTTTAAAATTTCTAAACAAGAAGAAAACAATGAACCAAAAGGAAAGGCATCCTAAAGATTGGGATAAAATTATAGAAAATTATGTATGTCAAAGGAACCATTATCTAACACACACAAGAAACTAAATGTACTAAGTGGGCAAAAAGATGAAACAACTAAAACCTATATTGATCCAAACAATCTGCTACTGGCAGAAAAAGAGCCTACCCAATGGACAGAATGACGGAGTCCCCTGTGCCACCCAAATGTATATACACAGTGAACACAGTTTTCAAACGAACACGAAATGACACAATGGGAAAAGAAAAGTCAGCTCAATAAACGATTTTGAGGAAACTGGATAACCACTTGATAAACAGTGAAATAGGACAGAATCCATGTAAATTACACTGAAGACTTAAACTCAGTTTTGAAACCACTTACTTCCCTTAGGAAACATAGGGTGAGCATATATTTTAGAAGACTAGTCTATGCACACAATTTGCAAAATGTAAAATATAAAAAGAAAAAGAAAAGAAAAATTAGAAGGAAAAAACCCATAGACAATGCCATGGCTTGCAACCTTTTTCACTGTTTTTAATTGTACACAAAAGCCACCACTAATATATAAACATGTGGGACTACGGAAAACATTGGATCTTATGTAGGGAAAAGAAAACAATGAACCAGAAGAGAAGGCACCTCAAAGACTGAAAGAAAATTATGGAAAATCCTGTCTTTGAAAGGGGTTCTTACAAAATATGTGCAAGAAACTAACACTATGATGTGGCAGAAAACAAAAACAGAAACAAAAACAAATACCCAAGCTAAGTCTGGGCCAAGGACCTGAACAGACATGTCTGAAAAGTAGATGAGCAATTCACTCATAGGTAAAAGAAAAAGTTTCCCAACAGCTCTAATCCTCACGAGAATGTCAAGGGAAACCACAGTGAGATACCACTTCCATACACATAGAATGAATGTTACTGAAAACAAAAATACAAGTTTGAAAAGGAAATAACTGGTATAGACTTGCAGAAGGGGAAACTCTTCTCCTACACTCTTGGTGGGAATATCAATTGGTACACACTCTAGCAAAAATAGCTAGAAGTTCCTCAAACAAAGTAAAAACTCCATTTCATCTAGCCTTCCCACCACCGGCTGTACATTTACAGTCAATGAAATTCCTAAGTGGAAGAGATACCTCCCTTGCCCTGTGTACTATAGTACTCACAATAGCCAAGATAGGAAATATGCCTACTCGTTCATTCACTGATGAAGGGATGAGGAAACTGCAACATGCATCCAGAACGGAGTATTCTTCAACCATAGAAATGGGTGACATCTAGTCATTTGCAGCCATGTGGAAAAACCTGAGGGACATTATGTTAAATGAAATGAGCCAGGCAGAGAAAGACATATACTGCATAATCTCGCCTATGTGGAATCTAAAACACCTGACCTCATAGAAGTAGAAAGTTCAACAGTGGTTACCAGAGGCAGGGGAGAAGAGGGGCCTGGGTAGGAATTGGTAATGGTTACCAAGTTACACTTAGAAAACTGAACTCAATCCTACCCTTCTCTTCTATAGCAGGGTGATTAAGGTTAATATTGTAGTGAATTTTCCAAATAGCTGGAAAGGATTCTGAATATCCTCTCCACAGACAAATAAAATACCTAGAGGACTTCACAGATGCAAAATATTGTGATTTCATCAATATGCTAGGGGTACCTATATCAAAATGGCCCCTGCATCCTCTAGTTATATACATATACTTTAGGGCAATTTCTTTAAAAAAAAAAAAAAAAAAAAAAAAAGGATGCCAACGATGCTAAAATTAACATGGAACCATGAAATGCCCTAAATTTCAAAAGCATTTCTAGAAATAGAAAGTATGTGGGACCCATCACTGTCTTCCATTTGAAATTATATTGAAAAGCTAGTTATCTAAACAACAGATGACTGGCATTAACCAAGACACCCAGGCCAACAGACAGAATGAGGGAGCTCAATCACAAACCCAAACTCCTTGGTAGTATACGCATTTTGTAAAAGAACACCAAAAGACACAATGAAGAAGGGGGAATCTGTTTAATAAATTGTTTTAAAAATTGGATATCCCCATATAAAATGACAAAATAGAACCCCTATTGTGTAAAAGGCACAACAATCAACTCAAAATGAATTAGAGACTAATACACAAAACTTGAAACCATCAAGCTCCCTCAAAGAGAAGACATACAGTGTGGGTATATTTAGGTCAATGTGGATCTGTGTTCACACTGTGCCAAAACCAAACAAACAATACAGGGGGAAAACTCATGGGTGATGGATTAGTTCGGACATGATTTTATTTTTCTTCATCAGTCACCTACGTCACAGGGAACCAAGAAAACAGACACACATGGGAATGCATCCCATTCTAGAGTTTGTGCCCAAGCAGATTAAAAAAAAAAAAAAAAAACTATGAAAAAAATTAAAAAGTCATCCTGAAGTTTGCAAGAAAGGTTTCGGCAAACATACATCTGATAAAAGGTTGTCTTCAAAATGTCTAAGCCACTAACACTACTTACTAGCAAAAACACAAATGAGAAACTAATAACCAAACAAAATGGGTCAAAAGAACCTGAACAGACATTTCTGCAAAGAAGACATAACATTGAAAACAAGTTTAAGAACTTGGATAGCATCACAAATCATGAGAAAGATCAAAACAACACATACATCATCTCACTATAATTCAAATGGATGTTATCAAAGTTATAATATACATTAAAACAGACACAAATGTGGGTGTAAATTTCCAGAGAGCAACTTGTTTGGTAAGAACGTTAATTAGTATACAAACTACAGAAACCAGTGAGAGGTTCCTCCAAAAATTAAACCTACAACTACCATTTCATCTGACAATTCTACCATTAAGTATACTTTCAGGGCAAAAGAAATCAGTCCATGCAAGAGATATTTGCCATCCTATGTGGACTGCAGCACTACTGACAACTGCCAAGATAAAGAATAAACTTACCTGTCCAGTCACAGATGAAGGGATAATGTAACTGTGATAGATGTACACAAATAGAATAGTCTTCAGCCAGAAAAACAGAATGAAATGTCATCATTTGGAGCCATACTGTTGAATCTGGAGGACATTATGGTAAATGACCTAAACCAGGCAGAGAAAGAAAAACACTGCCACATCTCACTCATGTAGAATCCAAAATAAAAGGCTTTATTGCATAAATCTAGAGAGCACAATACTGGTTACCAGAGGTTGGAGGGAAGAGGGGGGATGGGCAGGGATCAGAAATAGGTACAAAGTTACACTTAGATGAGAGGCATGAATTGTTCCTCTCTATTCCACAGCACAGTGACTAGAGTAAATTAACACTTCATCACACCTTTTTCACAAAATCTGGAAAAGATTTCCCATATTTTCACCATAAAGAAATTAACAACTGTTTGTGATAATAGAGAGTCTTGTAAATGCAAAATTCCAAATGTTTCCATCACAAAGAAATTAACAACAGTTTGTGATAACAGAGATTCTAAATATCCTGATTTTAACATTTCTCTGTATCTGCATTAACCAAAATGCCCCGCTCTAACTTCCCCCATTGTATGCCATTACTGTATGGACAACCTTTTAAAAAATATGTAAACACGCAATGCTAAAGTTCATGTGGACCACAAAACACCCTGAATTTCCAAAGCAACGCTGAGAAATACAAACTACACCGGTTGTGTCACACTTCCTGACTTTACATTCCATTGAAAAGTTAGGGACCCTGTTCCACACAGACCAGTGGAATAGATTAGAGAACCCAGACGTAAACCCGCACCCCTAACACCATCTGATCTTCAACAAAATCCACAAAACTAAGCTTTGAAGAAAGGATTCCCTCCTCTCAATAGATGGTGCTGGGATAAATGGCTAGCCAGTTGCAGAAGAAAGGCAGTGGGCCCCTGTGTCTCACTGTGTACCGAAACTAACTCAAGATGAATGAAAGATGTAATGCAAGACTGCAAACTATGAAAAGCCTGCAGGAGAACCTAGGAAATACCCTTCTTGACAGAGGATTTGGCACAGCATGGATATGCCTATGTCCCTGCTTTGTGTATCAGTCTCTAATTCATTTTGAGTTGGTTCTTGTGCCTTTTACACAATAGGGATTTCTATTTTATTATTTTATATAAGGATATCCAATTTTTAAAACAATTTATTAAGCAGATTCCCCCTTCTTCGTTGTGTCTTTTGGTGTTCTTTTACAAAATGTGTAAAAAGCAAGTGCAACTAAAACAATTATTGACAAGTGGGGCCTAATGTACAAAAGGGCTGCTGTACAGCAGAAGAAATTACCAACAGAGTAAACGGACAGCCTACGCAGTGGCAGAAAATGTTTCCACGTATGCATCTGATGAAGTCTAATATCCAGGATCTACCTCAAAGACCTTAAGCAAATAAATCAGCAAAACAAAAACTCAATGAAGGAAGGGCAAGGGGCATGAAAACAAGCATCTCAGAAAAAGGTTTACAGCAACCAACAGACAGGACAACATTTCTCTACCTCAGTAATCATCAGAGAAATGTAAAGCAAAAAACCCATGAGATAGTATTTCACACTGGTCAGAATGACGATTGTGACACAGTCCACAAGAATGAATGGCAGTGAGGCACAGGAGGAAAGGGATGCTGGTCGGCTGTTGGTGGAAATGAAAACTAGTTTGGACACCATGGAGAGCAATGTGGGGATTTCTCAAATAACTTTATTGACATCACTAATCCTCACAAAAATGTCCATGAACACCACACTATGATTCCGTCTCATTCCACTCAGAATGAATACTACTCAAAACAAACAAAACACAGATTTTTTGAAAGTGAAATCCAGTATAGACTTACAGAACGGTAACCTCTTAAACACTATTGGTGGAGATGTAAATTAGTATACACACTCTGAAAAACAGCTAGAGATTCCTGAACAAATTCACAGTACAACTACCACGTCAGTTAGCAGCCACACCAGTGGTTCCACATTTAAAGCAGTTGAAATCCTAGGTTGAAGAGAGCTATCTGCCTTCCCAGGGGTACTAAAGCACTTGTAACTGTGGCCAAGGTACAGAACCAACCTACCTGTGCATTCGGAGCTGCAGGGATGAGGAAACTGCTGTATAGATACACCACAGAATATGTTTCAGCCACAAAGCTTTGGAAAATCCTGCCATCTGCAGCCACATGACGAAACCTGGAGAACATCAAGTCCAATGAATGAGCCTGGTCGAGAAAGACTGATGCCATGTTACCTCAGGGATGTAGACTGAAAAGAACTTTACATCCTAGAAGTAACAAGTTCAATAGGGGTCACCAGAGTCTGCAGGGGAGGTAGAGGTGGTCTGGGAAGGAATCAGTGATGGGTACAAAGTCACTCTCAGATGAGAGTGATCAAATCTGGTCTTCTATTCCATAGCAGGGTGATTAGCCTTAACACAAATGTGTCATATGTTTCAAAGTAGCTAGAAGGAAAGATTCTGAATGTTGTTACCACTCAAAAAATAAAAACTATATGAGGTGAAGAGATGCTAAATAATCCGATTTTATCATTACTCAACATATACATGTATCAAAATCTTCCTTGTACCCTCTGATCATATACATTTAGTATATGGCAAATAGTGTTTTAAGAAATAGAAATAATGCCACAATGTATGTGAAAATGTGAAACATGCTGAATTTCCAAAGCTATCCTGAGAAATACAAACCATATGGGATGCATCACATTCTCTGAGTTCTAATTATTAGAAAATCCCTGGTTAACCAACCCATATGTTACTGGCATACACAGAGAAACACAGACCAGTGAGAAAAATGAGGATGCTCAAGAATCAACACAAAATTCTACAGAGTGGCCGGGCGCGGTGGCTCACGCCTGTAATCCCAGCACTTTGGGAGGCCGAGACGGGCGGATCACAAGGTCAGGAGATCGAGACCACGGTGAAACCCCGTCTCTACTAAAAAAAAATACAAAAAATTAGCCGGGCGCGGTGGCGGGCGCCTGTAGTCCCAGCTACTCAGGAGGCTGAGGCAGGAGAATGGCGTAAACCCAGGAGGCGGAGCTTGCAGTGAGCCGAGATCGCGCCACTGCACTCCAGCCTGGGCGACAGAGCGAGACTCCGTCTCAAAAAAAAAAAAAAAAAAAAAAAAAAAAAAATTCTACAGAGTGAACACATGTTTCAAAACACCAGCAAAATGACACAATGGGGAAGGTTTCCAAAACTAGATATCCATATGGAATACAATACAGGACTCTTATGGTACTAGATACACAATAATCAACTCAAAAGGATTAAAGATTATACACCAAACTTGCAACCATAAGGCTCCTATAAAGACAACCTCTGGTGTGTGTATATTTAGGGCAACTTGGATGTATGCTCATGGTTTTCAAAAAGTAACAAAAATACAAGGAAAAAAATCATTGACAATGGACTGCTTTGGTAGCAATTTTGTTTTTTCCTGATTAGTAACCAACAGCACAGCTAACCAAGAAATTCTACACGTGTGGGACCACGTCACTGAAGAGTTTGTGCCCAACAAAGAAAACAATGAACAAAATGAAAAAGCATACTGAAAATTATAAGAAAAGTTTGGGCAAACATACAGTGGATAAGGGGTTGTTTTTGAAAATGTACAAGCTAGTAACACTGCCAGCTGGCAAAAAAAAAAACAAAACAACAGAAAAAAACACAGATCAAAATTGGGCAAATGACCTGAGTAGATATTTCTGCAAAGAACACAGGAAACTGACCCAATGTTTACAAAAATGGGGTTAACATTACTACTCATGAGAAAAATGTAGATCAAAACCACACTCAGAATTTATCTCACTCCAACTAGAATGAACATTACAAAAAAATTAAAGTATTTAAAAAGACAATTCCTAGGCTGGGCGCAGTGGCTCATGCCTATAATCCTAGCACTTTGGGAGGCCGAGGCGGGTGGATCACGCGGGCAGGAGATCAAGACCATCCTGGCTCACACAGTGAAACCCCGTCTTTACTAAAAATACAAAAAATTACCCTGGCGTGGTAGCGGCTGCCTGTAGTCCCAGCTACTCGGGAGGCTGAGGCAGGAAAATGGCATGAACCCGGGAGGTGGGGCTTGCACTGAGCCAAAATCGGCCACTCCAATCCAGCCTGGATGACAGAGCTAGACTCTGTCTCAGAGAAAAAAAAAAAAAAAAAAAAAAAAATCCTGGTATGAATTTCCAGAAAGGGGAACTGTTTGTGGAAACGTAAATTAGTATTAACGCTATAAAAAACAGTTGAGGGGTCCTGCAAATAGGAAAAAAAAGAAACACCAAACCATCTAGCAGTCCCACTACTGGGTATCATTCAACCCACCTGTTCATCCACAGATACAGAGATCAAGAAACTCTCATATACATACACTAGGGAATATTCTTCAGCCATCAAAACAATGAAACACTGTCACTTAGAGCAACACAGATGAACCTGGAAAACATTATGCTAAATGTAATGAGCTAGGCCTAGAAAGACAAACAGTGCATGATACCACTCACGTGAAATCTTAAGATGTTTATCTTAAAGTAGTAGAAAGCACAATATTGATTACCACAGTCTGGGAGCTAGAGGGGGAATGGGGAAGGATTGGTTATGGAAACAAAGTTATCTTAACATTAAAGGAATACATCTGAATGTTCTCCTCAGCCCCGGTGACTGGAGTTAACAATATTATATTTTTCTAAAGAGCAAGAAGGGATAATTTTGAATGTTCTCTCCACACAAAAATAATACCTGTGTGAGGGAATAGAGCTCCCAAGTACCCTGATTTGATCATTACCCCATCTATATGTATGAAAATGTACCCCTAATTATAGACCTTTGTGTTGTGAAATAAAGTTAACAGCAATAAATACATATTGCTAAAAATCACAGAGAGCCACAAAGGCAATGAATATTTAAAGGAACCCTCAGAAATACAATCAAAGTGAGAACCCACAATCCTCAATATCAAATTACACTGCCAAGTTGTAGTCATGCAGCAGAAATATGGTACTTGCATAAATAAAAATACCTAGAACTGTGGGAAAAAACAGGGAGAGCAAAAACATGATCAACACAAATATGGACATAGTCAACTGACTTTCATAAAGAACACCACAATGTGGAAGGCAGAGTCTGCTCAATGAATACATTTGAGAAAAATGATATCCGGATGCAGAAGCAAGAAATAGGACCCTTATTTTACACGACCTATGAAAAACAAAACCCCCTCCCCCAAACTGAAGGCCAAAAGACCATAAACCACAAAAAGTTTTTAAAACACAGGATGAACATGTATTTTTGGTTACTTGAATCTCTACTCATCTTTGCAAAGAGGAAAACAAACACCTTTGAAGAAAAACCTCACTGACAACTAAATGCTTTGTCACTGATATATATTTTCTTATATGGGTGACCAAAATTACATGCATGAAATGCAAAAACAAACATATGGGACTATACCAACCTGAAAAGTTTCTGCATCTCAAAACAAATTACTTTACAAATAATAAAAGCATCCTATAGATTAGCCAAAAATTTCAGGCAATCTTGTAATTCACGAGTTGTCATCTAATGTGAACACAGAAAACACTATAAAGCAGCAAAAGAATCCAACTATTTCGCCAAGAACCTGAACAGACAATTCTGTACAGTCATAAAAAAGAACAACAGATACGATATAAGGTCCTCAAAATTAACTATTCATCAGAAAACTGTAATTCAAAACCACATGCACATAATCTCACACTTATTGAATATTCCTAAAAAAAACTTTTAAAAATAGGAGGGGCAGGGAGCTGTGGCTCAGGCCTGTAATCCCAGTATTTTGGGAGGCTAAGGCGGGTGGATCACCTGAGGTCAGGAGGTTGAGACCAGCCTGCCCAATGTCGTGAGACCCCGACTCTACTAAAAATACAAAAATTAGCTGGGTGTGGTGGCTGGTGCCCAGAGTCCCAGCTACTCTGGAGGCTGAGCCAGGAGAATTGCTTGAACCCAGGAGACAACGGTTTCAGTGAGCCGCGATCAGCCACTGCACCCCAGCATGGGCAACAGAGCAAGACTGTGTCTCAGAAAACAAAACAAACGAAAAGAAAAACATAGGAATGCGAGTGTGGTTTTCGAGAAAGGGGAACTCATACACTGTAGGTGGAACTGAAAAATAGGATACACACCATGGAAAACAGCTAAATAGCCGGACACTCCTCAAAGAATTGAAACTACACATGTCCCCTGCTCTGGCCAGGTCTCTTGCTAAAGGTCTTGTGGCATCAAAAATAACCCTAGACCCCAGCTCAGAAGCCCATGGGGCTCGCAGAGACCCTGGACCAGCGTGTCACCGCCGGGGCTCTGGGCCAAGGGGCGGCAGGAGGGCGGACGCTGCCAAGGCCAGGACCCCACAACCGCCTCCATGCGGACGACTTGGGCCCAGATGCCCAGAATAAGTCAGGGCCGGAAAGCAGGGAGTGACCGGGAAGGAGAAGGGAGGTCCAGAGGGTTCCCAGTGGGGTCCATGCCCCGGATACTTACGGAGACTCGCCTCCTCCTCCACTGTCACGCGAAACCCACCACGGCTTCTCGGAAGCTCTCTCCAACCACCAGGTTGCTCCGCCGCCGCTGCCGAGGCCTCACAGGAAGTGTAGTCTCGGCTTCCGTAGGGGCGGCACATGCACGCGGGCACGTGCACGCAGGCACATGCACGCTGGCAGCGCCCCTCCCGCCAGGTTGAAGCACCACCCCCTCTTAAAGGGCCCGCGGCTCGGACGGGCCAGACACAGCTTAGGGTTGTGGCACAGGAGCGCTCCCTGTGACCCCAGCCAAGAGATAGGCTCCCTTTGTTTGGTGAGCCCCCAGGACCTGCCCCTGCCCTCCTCTGAACCTCAGCTTCACCCCGCAAAGGAAGCGGCCTGGCTGAAGCTCTGGGGTCCCTCAAGCTCGGCACCTCGGTATCCAGGGTGGATCCCCTGCCCCTCTGCAGAGGGTGCCCAGAGAATCACAGAAAGCTGGGGGCTGGAGGGACAGTCCCGAGGGTAGCAGGGCCTCCCCGGCCCCAATGTCCGCATCTGTCCTGTGGGAGCCCGGGGACCTCGCTAGGGCTGCCTGGGTCACCGGGCTTCCCAGGAGGCAGGCATGGGCCCTGGGGTCCAGCGCTGCCCCCACCTCAACTCCATCCTGCATCAGCGCCTGCGAGGCGCCCTGTGGACTGGACCCAGGCTCGCCCATTCCCGGGGAGAGGGACCCGCATCGGTCTCTGTGACACCCACAGCAAGGGCCGTGCTGAACTCTCCTGGGGATCTGGGGGTGAGACGGGGGAATCCCGGCAACTTCTTGAAGCAAGCTGAGTTAAGGAGGGACTCCTCCTGAACTATTTTGTGAAGCCAGTGTCAACCTGATATCAAAACCTAGCAAAGACACGCACACACACACACACACACACATACACACAAAACCTATAGGCCAATATCCCTGATAAACATATACCCAAGATTCTCAACAAAATACTAGCAAACTTAGTGTAGCAGCGCATCCAAAAGTTAATTCATCATCACCCTGTAGATTTCTTTTCTGTAATCAAGGTTGTTTCAACATGTGAAAATAAAAAAATGTGACTTACCCCATAAACATAATTAAAAACACAACTCAATAGATGTGAAAAAAAGCTTTTGATAGCATTCAACATCCCTTTGTGTTAAAAAAAAAAAAAAACCCATAAAGTAGGCATCAAAGGAACATACCTCACAATAATAAGAGCTATCTATGACAAACACACAGTTGACATTATACTGAATGGGCAAAAGCTGGAAGCAGTCCCCTTGAGAACTAGAACAAAAAATGATTCCCATTCTCACCACTCCTGTTGGATGTAGTACTGGAAGTTCTAGCCAGGGCAGTCGGCAAGAGAAAGAAATGAAAGACATCCAGATCGAAAAAGAGAAAGTCAAACTATTTCTCTTCACTGATGATGTAATTCTATAACCAAACCCCGAAAGACTCCACCAAAGGGCTTCTAGAAGTAATAACTTCATTAACATTTCAGAATAGAAATCAATGTATGAAAATCGGTAGCATTTCTATACAGCAATAATGTTAGAGCTGAAAGCCCAATCAGGAATTCAATCTCATTAGCAGTAGCCACAAAAAGAATAAATCCCTAAGAATATATGTAACCAAGGAGGTGAAAGATCTCTACAAGGAGAACTACAAAACACTGCTGAAAGAAATCACAGACGGCAAACAAATGAAAAAAAAAAATTCCATGGCCATGGATTGGAAGAATCAAAATTATTAAAATAGTCATACTGCCCAAAGCAATCTAGAAATCTTATCCTACCAAACTACCCATTGCTATTTTTCACGGAATTAGAAAACACTGTTCTAAAATGTGTGTGGAACCAAAAAAGAGCCCAAAGAGCCAAAGCAAACTTAAGTAAAAAGAGCCAAGCCGGGGTCATCGTATTACCCAACTTCGAACTACACGGCAAGGTTACTGTAGTAACCAACACAACAGCTACCGGTGTAAAAACGGACACAGAGTCCAATGGACCAGAATAGAGAACACAGAAATAAAGTCACATACTCACCAGTATCTAAACTTGACGAAGTTTAAAAAAAAACAAAAAGCAATGGAGAATGGCTCTTGAATCCCACCTGTTGGCCTAGAATGTAAAGAGGCCTGGCATAATTTGTGCAGTAGCAGAAAAGTCAAATGAACACTCAATTGGCCTTTTCCACTCCTGCAGTGATTTTAGGCAGCCTCAGGCCTGTATCAGAGCCAACCTCCAGGTCTAACAGTCGTCCAGGTCACTGTCTGGGTTCAGCAGTTTAGATATAGAACTTCAGTAACCTGGTAGTACTGACTTCACAAAGACAGTTCCTGCAGGGTCAGCATAGGGCACATTTTGTTTTAGCTGGGAATATTGTATTGTCAATAACAGAACACAGGTTAGCTTCAGCAGAGACAGGAACGGATCCACTGCCCCAGCACTGCAGGGTCAGGGCTTCAACTCTGTCTCTTCTGCAAGTGGCTGCTTTCTTATTTCCTGGAAAACCAGCCCCTAGGAACCCATAGCCCTGGCCCAGTGCTATGGCTCCACCTTGAGCCTCCCGGTGTGGACTTCCGCAGTGGATGCACCCAGACCCACGTCCCAACCCCAATCCCTGGAAGAAGGGGCCTGGAAAGCAGGCAGGTGCCCCATTTGGAATTCGGACTTTCATTCAGAGTGTCTGGACAGGGGCACCCAGGAGAGCCTCGGTTCTGAATTTGTTTTGCTGTAAACACTCATGGGGGTTTTGACGTAAGGAAGAAGAGAAAGTTCTCAGATGCTGTGACCTTCAGTTATACGTCAGCTTGACTTGGCCACGGGGAGCCCGGTGTGGTCAGGCCTTACTCTCAATGGTATTTCTGGATGAGGTTAATGTTTAAATCAGCAGAGGGAATAAAGCAGTTTGCCCTTCCCAGCGTGGGGGCCTCACCCCATCAGGCTGAAGCCCACAGGGAACAAGAGGCCTGCCCTTCCCCAAACAGAGAGAATTCCTCCTGCCTGTGAGTCCTTGGAACAGAACCACACAGGGCTTTCCTGGGCCTCCAGCTGCCCCCTCATCCTGCAGATCTGGGGCTGGTCGGCGTTGCAAATAACAAGTTCACTCCTTATAATAAATTTCCCTCTGCATCTACACTCACATCCTGTTGGTTTTGTTTCTCTGGCTAACCCTGACTAACGCAGATGCCGTGCACTGCTGGAGAAGAAAGAGCTGCAGGCAGAAGATGCTGACCAGATCCACGTGCCCACATGCCCAATGCCACAGGCCTCTGATTGGACCGTTCATCCTGCCCTTACAACAGGAACGCACACTGAGCTCCCCCTGTGCTCAGGGTCTGCATCTCATGGGGTTATTATTAAATAACCATAAGAAGCTCACAACATCCACAAGACCATTTTCTATGAAGTCCCTCGACAGTATGTAATGATAAATAGAGGGTTCCCTGGACTGATGGGCAGTGTGCTGTCTGGGACAGCAGTCTGGGACTGGTCATGTTGTCTGGGGTGATGGCCCTGGCACCGGCCTCTGTGGCTGACAGGATTGTGCCACGAGGCACTTTGGTCTTGTGAGACACTGCTTGTCCCAAGCCAGAGCAGCCACTGGACATTCCTCAAGGAGCACCTCGAGATTCAGACAGGATGTAACCTCTTGCTTCCCCTTTCAAAGTTGCGGGACAGAATGCAGTGCCGCTGTTTAGTGTGGGAAGTGTGAGGATCAAAATATCGGAAACTATATGTTTCACAACAACCGAGTTCTCCATCAGAAAAAGTGACAACGGACACCCCTGCAAGTGTAGCTGTGACAGATTTGAAAATTCCTCCTCTGAGAGGCAGGTGCCTGTAGTCACAGAATCACTGCATGGGAAGCACCGTGATCCCTCAGGCAGAGTCAGGAGTTCCAGCTCTTAGGATTCTGCCACCTGCAAGTTCCTATATAACCTGCAAGGTGAGACAGAGGAATTCACTGAGCCTGAAGACTGACATCACATGTTAATACCTGCGCTAGACCTTGTGACCAACTAAAAAGGACCGAAAGCAAAAAACAAAGCAAAAATGGTGTGTAAAGACCTTTTCATATTCAAGTTTTTTTTCTTTCATTTCATTTTCTTTCATTTTAACTTTCACAAAATTCACTATTTATTATTCTCCATATACATATACCTTCACCGGACTCAAGCTGGCAACCTGTGGAGACTCCGGGCATTCACAATTCCAGGAAAACAGCAGCGTTTGGCAGAGCAGCTGGCTGTGAATGGAGCTGATGCTGTGGGAGTGCTGTGCTCAGATGAGCCAATGGAAGATTCTATCATCTTGAGCATTCACCTTGTGAACTGTGAAGTGCCTGGATCTGCGGGAACTGGGTTCTCACAGCCACCAGGTGAGTTAGGCCTAGAAGTCACCCTTGGTAAGAGGCAGAGTCCAGAGCTGGACCTGGGTAGGTGCCAAAGGCAGCACTCCCTACTCCACACATGGGTTTCTCTCAAGTAAATCACCACCCAGGTGAGGTGCATGCAGCATCTAGGGAGACAGAACACTGTGTTGTCCCCTCCTTCAGCCAGGAGGCCCCACACTGAGCGCCACTGTCTCCACTGTCTGATGCCACAGGAGAGACATCGCCTGCTGGGTAAGGAAGTAGAAACTGCAGATATTTTCCATCTTCTTGGAAATCACTCTTTGACACTTTTGCTTCATCTTCACTGAGTGCACACTGACTCTACCAGCGATAGTGTAAAAATAAACACAGCCTAAAGAAATAGGAACCCTGTATTCCTGGGACTTAGAAGCTTGACTTTCTCCAGTAAGACAATTACCAGTGCCCACCGCAGGAAGAGCTCTGATGCCGGGGTTGACAGCACACTGGAAAACAGGAGGGGTGTCTACATTTCCGGGGCCTCAAGTAATGAGAGTTTCTTCCAAGTACACTGACAAGGGTATTTGTGGCCCTGTTTTAGAATTATTACTCTGAAGATCAGGGAATTTCAGTCGGTTAAACTCATGCCACAGCACCTGTGCTTTTCCAGTAGGGGAGGGATGGAGTCCAGTGCAGGAGTCCCCCGTCACGGGGGAAAGCTCCCTGATGGGATGTCTGTGGAGGAATTAGAACCCGACGGCAGACGGGATAGGTGGGGAGTCTGTATATTTTTATTTGGATGCTTTCATGGAGTAAAGTTCCCAACCAAGTATCAGGCAGAGGGCAATCCAGGCTGTGGTGCTGTGCTGTGAGGCAGGAAGTCTAGGCAGGTCCTGTGTTCACTGTTTCACTTCCACAGACTGAAGCCCCTCGAGGGGACATCTGCACAGAGGCTGGCAAGTGACTTCAGGATGCTGACGATGACCTCAAGGTGAGAGCCAGACAAAATCCCCTCAACTCTGCTAACCAAGGGCCTCAATGGCCACGCGTGTGGTTTTCTCCTGCAAAGAACAAACCAGTTTGCAAACCATGCTTTTGAGTCTAGAAAAATGGCTGTATTCACCAGAGTGTCTGCTGAAGGCTGGGGCCCCTGAAAGTTGATTCAAATACTGTATTCTGGTAGAAAATATGGTAGCATATAAACCTGAAAAATGGCCTGGGGGTAATCTTATCAAAC